>NC_060183.1:69092760-69100515 GCF_021184085.1 Oncorhynchus gorbuscha | reverse complement strand
AGAAAATGGTGCCATCTGATTTCCTTAATATAATATTATATTCTCAAGTATATTTGATCAATTACATTTACTTTTGACACTTGAAGTATATTTGAAACCAAATAGTTTTAGACTTTTACTCAAGTAGTAATTTACTAGGTGACTTTCACTTTTACTTGAGTCATTTTCTATTAAGGTATCTTTTTTTAAAGTATGACAATTCTGTACTTTTCCACCACTGACCAAACCACTGACCAAATTTTACGGGGAACAGGTCTGGAGAAATATGATTTATTTCTTTCAGCATCTTGAGAGAATGAAAATGTAGTAGTTATGGACCGTCTATAAAGGTGCTATCTTTATCAGCAATAAGTAAAAAACAAATAGTATTTCAACCACATCAAATATCCATCCAAGCCGAACTGAAATCTTATCAGAAACATGTTGGTTATTTTCACAGTTTTCTATTTATATAACTCTTTCTTTTTTGTTATTCCATTTTCTCCTCAGTCCCTAAATGCCTTTGTTCATAAAGAAGCAGAGATGACAGAGAACACTTTACCGATGTCAACTAGATTGTAGCATTCATTCTATCGATTTATGACATTATTCTGGTGAACAAGGTTCATTTTAGTCTTCTGGGGCAACACACAATCTCAGAAGAGAAACTGTGTGTATTAAATTAGAAGAAAACAATGATCTTGTACCCCCTATCAAAAATGATTCCTCCATCTCTGACTGTAGCCCAACCCTCTCATTTGGTCCCCCCAGACGTTTCACATATTAGTGTTAACTCTAAACTGACACACCTGATTCAATAATTGAACTACTCATCAAGCTTGGCCTATGTTGGCCTATGTTCTATGTTTAGGGTTTGGGTTGGGTGCGGGCCTCAGATTTTCACTTTATTATATACAGTCGGGCGGTTACTGATGGGTTACAGACAGGTGCAGGTGAACACACAGCTGACCCATGCCTCACTTTGAGTATGACGCTCCAATCCTCCAAGCACTGATAATGGTGTCTGCACAATTAACGTAATATAAATAATGTTGTATATGTATGAATATGAATTCATGTTAATTTTAAACTTAGTAGATACTGTACATGTACTTGTATGTCAGACGGGCTCTGGCTCTTTGATGTCTGCTTAATGCAAATCCTTCCCAGGTCCTGCCTGCTTTTTATAAACGTGATGTGAGAACATGTTTTGTCTATTTTAGTTACATGTACTTTGAGCATGTTAAGTGATGCCACTACATGCTAAATATGTTTATGTGTATTGCTGCCATGTGTGTGTGTTTGTGTGCGTATTTTCTTGTTCTTTACGTTTATGTTTGTTGGTGTGTCAGTGTGAGGTGTTGTGCTTATACCTTACTTCCTGGGTCCTGGGTGGTCCAGCTTTTTCAGCTCTCAGTCTAGGTTGTGGTTTCTATTCCACTTCCTGACCCTGACAGACAGACAGACAGACAGACAGACAGACAGACAGACAGACAGACAGACAGACAGACAGACAGACAGACAGACAGACAGACAGACAGACAGACAGACAGACAGACAGACAGACAGACAGACAGACAGACAGACAGACAGACAGACAGACAGACAGACAGACAGACAGACAGACAGACAGACAGAGGCCACCTGTTGACCAGATCCTGTAGTCCCTCTCTGTCTCTTCCACTCCCTCTCTCTCACACCTACCTCTCTCACCTTCCCTTTTAGACCTATCCCACCTCTCTATGCCCCTCCATCCCTCCCACACCCCTCTGCCACCCCCCTGACTCCACAAATAACCATCCTCTCTGTCTGTTTACCACTCAGCACCTCTTCCTAACCTGTTCACAAAACACTTGTCACAGCCACCCTTCTAACAACAACAAAGACAGTCCTCTTCTAATTGATTTCAAACGGGCATGAACAAACTCATTCAGCCACACTATTCACAATAAGGACCACACACAATGATGATACACTATATTCCAAGGTGTTTCTCTCTCTGCATCGTTTGCATACATCTGCCAATGAGTCACATTCTATTTAATCCAAGGCCCAACTTGCAAATGTGAAAGCAAATGTCACCAGCTCACTGCCAGTAGGCAGGAGAAGAAACACTATGAAAATTAACTAGGGGATGTTGATGACTGAGTGACCTAGAACTCTCATCTAGGGGAAGTTGATGACTGAGTGACCTAGAACTCTCATCTAGGGGAAGTTGATGACTGAGTGACCAAGAACTCTCATCTAGGGGAAGTTGATGACTGAGTGACCTAGAACTCTCATCTAGGGGAAGTTGATGACTGAGTGACCTAGAACTCTCATCTAGGGGAAGTTGATGACTGAGTGATCAAGAACTCTCATCTAGGGGAAGTTGATGACTGAGTGACCTAGAACTCTCATCTAGGGAAGTTGATGACTGAGTGACCAAGAACTCTCATCTAGGGGAAGTTGATGACTGAGTGACCTAGAACTCTCATCTAGGGAAGTTGATGACTGAGTGACCAAGAACTCTCATCTAGGGAAGTTGATGACTGAGTGACCTAGAACTCTCATCTAGGGGAAGTTGATGACTGAGTGACCAAGAACTCTCATCTAGGGGAAGTTGATGACTGAGTGACCTAGAACTCTCATCTAGGGGAAGTTGATGACTGAGTGAACAACAACTCTCATCTAGGGGATGTTGATGACTGAGTGACCTAGAACTCTCATCTAGGGGAAGTTGATGACTGAGTGACCAAGAACTCTCATCTAGGGGAAGTTGATGACTGAGTGACCTAGAACTCTCATCAAGGGGAAGTTGATGACTGAGTGACGTAGAACTCTCATCTAGGGGAAGTTGATGACTGAGTGACCTAGAACTCTCATCTAGGGGATGTTGATGACTGAGTGACCTAGAACTCTCATCTAGTGGAAGTTGATGACTGAGTGACCAAGAACTCTCATCAAGGGGAAGTTGATGACTGAGTGACGTAGAACTCTCATCTAGGGGAAGTTGATGACTGAGTGACCTAGAACTCTCATCTAGGGGAAGTTGATGACTGAGTGACCTAGAACTCTCATCTAGGGGAAGTTGATCACTGAGTGACCTAGAACTCTCATCTAGGGAAAGTTGATCACTGAGTGACCTAGAACTCTCATCTAGGGGAAGTTGATGACTGAGTGACCTAGAACTCTCATCTAGGGGGAGTTGATGACTGAGTGACCTAGAACTCTCATCTAGGGGAAGTTGATGACTGAGTGACCTAGAACTCTCATCTAGGGGAGTTGATGACTGAGTGACCTAGAACTCTCATCTAGGGAAGTTGATGACTGAGTGACCTAGAACTCTCATCTAGTGGAAGTTGATGACTGAGTGACCTAGAACTCTCATCTAGGGAAGTTGATGACTGAGTGACCAAGAACTCTCATCTAGGGAAGTTGATGACTGAGTGACCTAGAACTCTCATCTAGGGGAAGTTGTGACTGAGTGACCAAGAACTCTCATCTAGGGGAAGTTGATGACTGAGTGACCAGAACTCTCATCTAGGGAAGTTGATGACTGAGTGACCAAGAACTCTCATCTAGGGAAGTTGATGACTGAGTGACCTAGAACTCTCATCTAGGGAAGTTGATGACTGAGTGACCAAGAACTCTCATCTAGGGAAGTTGATGACTGAGTGACCTAGAACTCTCATCTAGGGGAAGTTGATGACTGAGTGACCAAGAACTCTCATCTAGGGAAGTTGATGACTGAGTGACCTAGAACTCTCATCTAGGGGAAGTTGATGACTGAGTGACCAAGAACTCTCATCTAGGGGAAGTTGATGACTGAGTGACCTAGAACTCTCATCTAGGGAAGTTGATGACTGAGTGACCAAGAACTCTCATCCTAGGGGATGTTGATGACTGAGTGACCTAGAACTCTCATCTAGGGAAGTTGATGACTGAGTGACCAAGAACTCTCATCTAGGGGAAGTTGATGACTGAGTGACCTAGAACTCTCATCAAGGGGAAGTTGATGACTGAGTGACGTAGAACTCTCATCTAGGGGAAGTTGATGACTGAGTGACCTAGAACTCTCATCTAGGGGATGTTGATGACTGAGTGACCTAGAACTCTCATCTAGTGGAAGTTAATGACTGAGTGACCAAGAACTCTCATCTAGGGGAAATTGATGACTGAGTGACCTAGAACTCTCATCTAGGGGGAGTTGATGACTGAGTGACCTAGAACTCTCATCTAGGGAAGTTGATGACTGAGTGACCAGAACTCTCATCTAGGGAAGTTGATGACTGAGTGACCTAGAACTCTCATCTAGGGGAAGTTGATGACTGAGTGACCAAGAACTCTCATCAAGGGGAAGTTGATGACTGAGTGACGTAGAACTCTCATCTAGGGGAAGTTGATGACTGAGTGACCTAGAACTCTCATCTAGGGGATGTTGATGACTGAGTGACCTAGAACTCTCATCTAGTGGAAGTTAATGACTGAGTGACCAAGAACTCTCATCTAGGGGAGTTGATGACTGAAGTGACCTAGAACTCTCATCTAGGGAAGTTGATGACTGAGTGACCAGAACTCTCATCTAGGGAAGTTGATGACTGAGTGACCTAGAACTCTCATCTAGGGAAGTTGATGACTGAGTGACCAGAACTCTCATCTAGGGGAAGTTGATGACTGAGTGACCTAGAACTCTCATCTAGGGGAAGTTGATGACTGAGTGACCAAGAACTCTCATCTAGGGATGTTGATGACTGAGTGACCTAGAACTCTCATCTAGGGGGAAGTTGATGACTGAGTGACCAAGAACTCTCATCTAGGGAGAAGTTGATGACTGAGTGACCTAGAACTCTCATCTAGGGAAGTTGATGACTGAGTGACCTAGAACTCTCATCTAGGGAAGTTGATGACTGAGTGACCAAGAACTCTCATCATCTAGTGACATAGAACTCATCTAGGGAAGTTGATGACTGAGTGACCAAGAACTCTCATCTAGGGGAAGTTGATGACTGAGTGACCAAGAACTCTCATCTAGGGAAGTTGATGACTGGTGACCTAGAACTCTCATCTAGGGAAGTTGATGACTGAGTGACCTAGAACTCTCATCTAGGGGAAGTTGATGACTGAGTGACCTAGAACTCTCATCTAGGGAAGTTGATGACTGAGTGACCTAGAACTCTCATCTAGTGGAAGTTGATGACTGAGTGACCTAGAACTCTCATCTAGGGAAGTTGATGACTGAGTGACCTAGAACTCTCATCTAGGGGAAGTTGATGACTGAGTGACCTAGAACTCTCATCTAGGGAAGTTGATGACTGAGTGACCAGAACTCTCATCTAGGGGAAGTTGATGACTGAGTGACCAGAACTCTCATCTAGGGGAAGTTGATGACTGAGTGACCAAGAACTCTCATCTAGGGAAGTTGATGACTGGAGTGACCTAGAACTCTCATCTAGGGGAGTTGATGACTGAGTGACCAAGAACTCTCATCTAGGGGAAGTTGATGACTGAGTGACCTAGAACTCTCATCTAGGGAAGTTGATGACTGAGTGACCAAGAACTCTCATCTAGGGGAAGTTGATGACTGAGTGACCTAGAACTCTCATCTAGGGGAAGTTGATGACTGAGTGACCAAGAACTCTCATCTAGGGAAGTTGATGACTGAGTGACCTAGAACTCTCATCTAGGGGAAGTTGATGACTGAGTGACCAAGAACTCTCATCTAGGGGAAGTTGATGACTGAGTGACCTAGAACTCTCATCTAGGGGAAGTTGATGACTGAGTGACCAAGAACTCTCATCTAGGGGATGTTGATGACTGAGTGACCTAGAACTCTCATCTAGGGAAGTTGATGACTGGTGACCAAGAACTCTCATCTAGGGAAGTTGATGACTGAGTGACCTAGAACTCTCATCTAGGGAAGTTGATGACTGAGTGACCTAGAACTCTCATCTAGTGGAAGTTGATGACTGAGTGACCTAGAACTCTCATCTAGGGGAAATTGATGACTGAGTGACCTAGAACTCTCATCTAGGGGAAGTTGATGACTGAGTGACCTAGAACTCATCTAGGGAAGTTGATGACTGAGTGACCTAGAACTCTCATCTAGGGAAGTTGATGACTGAGTGACCTAGAACTCTCATCTAGGGAAGTTGATGACTGAGTGACCAAGAACTCTCATCAAGGGGAAGTTGATGACTGAGTGACGTAGAACTCTCATCTAGGGGAAGTTGATGACTGAGTGACCTAGAACTCTCATCTAGGGGATGTTGATGACTGAGTGACCTAGAACTCTCATCTAGTGGAAGTTAATGACTGAGTGACCAAGAACTCTCATCTAGGGGAGTTGATGACTGAGTGACCTAGAACTCTCATCTAGGGGGAAGTTGATGACTGAGTGACCAAGAACTCTCATCTAGGGGAAGTTGATGACTGAGTGACCTAGAACTCTCATCTAGGGAAGTTGATGACTGAGTGACCAAGAACTCTCATCTGAGGGAAGCTGATGACTGAGCACTGACCAAGAACTCTCATCTAGGGGAAGTTGATGACTGAGTGACCAAGAACTCTCATCTAGGGAAGTTGATGACTGAGTGACCTAGAACTCTCATCTGGTGCTTGATGACTGAGTGACCAAGAACTCTCATCTAGGGAAGTTGATGACTGAGTGACCTAGAACTCTCATCTAGGGGAAGTTGATGACTGGTGACCAAGAACTCTCATCTAGGGGAAGTTGATGACTGGGAGTGACCTAGAACTCTCATCTAGGGAAGTTGATGACTGAGTGACCAAGAACTCTCATCTAGGGGAAGTTGATGACTGAGTGACCTAGAACTCTCATCTAGGGAAGTTGATGACTGAGTGACCAAGAACTCTCATCTGGGGGATGTTGATGACTGAGTGACCTAGAACTCTCATCTAGGGAAGTTGATGACTGAGTGACCAAGAACTCTCATCTCCAGGGAAGTTGATGACTGAGTGACCTAGAACTCTCATCAAAGGGAAGTTGATGACTGAGTGGCCAGAGAACTCTCATCTGGGAAGTTGATGACTGAGTGACCTAGAACTCTCATCTAGGGGATGTTGATGACTGAGTGACCTAGAACTCTCATCTAGTGGAAGTTAATGACTGAGTGACCAAGAACTCTCATCTAGGGAAATTGATGACTGAGACCGAATCCTCAACTAGAGTTGATGACTGAGTGACCAGAACTCTCATCTAGAAAGGATGACTGAGTGACCAAGAACTCTCATCTAGAAGTTGATGACTGAGTGACCTAGAACTCTCATCTAGGGGAAGTTGATGACTGAGTGACCTAGAACTCTCATCAAGGGGAAGTTGATGACTGAGTGACGTAGAACTCTCATCTAGGGGAAGTTGATGACTGAGTGACCTAGAACTCTCATCTAGGGGATGTTGATGACTGAGTGACCTAGAACTCTCATCTAGTGGAAGTTAATGACTGAGTGACCAAGAACTCTCATCTAGGGGAAGTTGATGACTGAGTGACCTAGAACTCTCATCTAGGGGAAGTTGATGACTGAGTGACCAAGAACTCTCATCTAGGGGAAGTTGATGACTGAGTGACCTAGAACTCTCATCTAGGGGAAGTTGATGACTGAGTGACCAAGAACTCTCATCTAGGGGAAGTTGATGACTGAGTGACCTAGAACTCTCATCTAGGGGAAGTTGATGACTGAGTGACCAAGAACTCTCATCTAGGGGATGTTGATGACTGAGTGACCTAGAACTCTCATCTAGGGGAAGTTGATGACTGAGTGACCAAGAACTCTCAT
>NC_060183.1:69085968-69092660 GCF_021184085.1 Oncorhynchus gorbuscha | reverse complement strand
AGCTTACAACACACACACCTGGACTAGAGAGAGGAGCAGAGACAGTTACAACACACACACCTGGAGTAGAGAGAGGAGAGGAGGCATTTACAACACACACACCTGGAGTAGAGAGAGGAGAGGAGGCAATTACAACACACACACCTGGAGTAGAGAGAGGAGAGAGACATTTACAACACACACACCTGGACTAGAGAGAGGAGGAGAGGAGAGCAGGAGGAGGTTACACACACCTGAACAGAGAGAAGGAGAGGCACCTGGAACCAGAGAGAGGAGAGGAGGCATTTACAACACACACACCTGGAGTAGAGAGGAGAGGAGGCATTTACAACACACACACCTGGAGTAGAGAGGAGAGGAGGACTAGAGAGAGGAAGGAGCAATTACAACACACACACCTGAACTAGAGAGAGGAGAGGGAGAGGGAGGCATTTACAACACACACACCTGGAGTAGAGAGAGGAGAGGAGGCACAACACACACACACCTGAACTAGAGAGAGGAGGCAGTTACAACACACACCCTGGAGGAGAGGAGCAGACAGTTACAACACACACCTGAACCAGAGAGAGGAGGAGGCAATTACAACACACACACCTGGAGTACAGTTACAACACACACCTGAACTAGAGAGAGGAGAGGAGGCAGTTACAACACACACACCTGGAGTAGAGAGAGAGAGGAGGCAATTACAACACACACACCTGAACTAGAGAGGGAGGGAGGCAGTTACAACACACACCTGGACAAGAGAGGAGGCATTTTACAACACACACACCTGGACTAGAGAGAGGAGGGAGGCATTTACAACACACCACCTGGAGTAGAGAGAGGAGCAGAGACAGTTACAACACACACCTGGGTAGAGAGGAGAGGAGGAAATTACAACACACACACCTGGAGTAGAGAGAGGAGAGGGGCACAACACACACACACCTGGATTAGAGAGGAGGAGACAGTTACAACACACACACCTGAACTAGAGAGAGGAGGAGGAGGACTAGAGAGAGGAGGCAATTACAACACACACACCTGGACTAGAGAGAGGAGAGGAGGCATTTACAACACACACACCTGGAGTAGAGAGAGGGAGCAGAGACAGTTACAACACACACACCTGAACTAGAGAGAGGAGGAGGCAATTACAACACACACACCTGGAGTAGAGAGGAGAGGAGGCATTTACAACACACACACCTGGAGTAGAGAGAGGAGAGGAGAGGCAATTACAACACACACCTGGAGTAGAGAGAGGAGAGGAGGCAATTACAACACACACCCTGGAGTAGAGAGAGGAGAGGGGGCATTTACAACACACACACCTGGACTAGAGAGAGGAGGCATTTACAACACACACACCCTGGACTAGAGAGGAGAGGCAGTTACAACACACACACCTGGAGTAGAGAGAGGAGCAGAGACAGTTACAACACACACACCTGAACTAGAGAGAGGAGAGGAGGCAATTACAACACACACACCTGGAGTAGAGAGAGGAGAGGAGGCAATTACAACACACACACCTGGAGTAGAGAGAGGAGCAGAGACAGTTACAACACACACACCTGAACTAGAGAGAGGAGCAGGAGGCAGTTACAACACACACACCTGGAGTAGAGAGAGGACCAGAGACAGTTACAACACACACACCTGAACTAGAGAGAGGAGAGGAGGCAATTACAACACACACACCTGGAGTAGAGAGAGGAGAGGAGGCAATTACAACACACACACCTGGAGTAGAGAGAGGAGAGGAGGCAATTACAACACACACACCTGGAGTAGAGAGAGGAGAGGAGGCATTTACAACACACACACCTGGAGTAGAGAGAGGAGAGGAGGCAATTACAACGCACACACCTGGAGTAGAGAGAGGAGAGGAGGCAATTACAACACACACACCTGGAGTAGAGAGAGGAGCAGAGACAGTTACAACACACACCTGGAGTAGAGAGAGGAGAGGGGGCATTTACAACACACACACCTGGAGTAGAGAGAGGAGAGGAGGCAATTACAACACACACACCTGGAGTAGAGAGAGGAGCAGAGACAGTTACAACACACACACCTGGACTAGAGAGAGGAGGCATTTACAACACACACACCTGGACTAGAGAGAGGAGAGGAGGCAGTTACAACACACACACCTGGAGTAGAGAGAGGAGCAGAGACAGTTACAACACACACACCTGAACCAGAGAGAGGAGAGGAGGCAATACAACACACACACCTGGAGTAGAGAGGAGAGAGGCATTTACAACACACACACCTGGAGTAGAGAGAGGAGAGGAGGCAATTACAACACACACACACCTGGAGTAGAGAGAGGAGAGGAGGCAATTACAACACACACACCTGGAGTAGAGAGAGAGGGAGGCAGTTACAACACACACACCTGGACTAGAGAGAGGCATTTACAACACACACACCTGGACTAGAGAGAGGAGAGGAGGCAGTTACAACACACACACCTGGAGTAGAGAGAGGAGCAGAGACAGTTACAACACACACCTGAACTAGAGAGAGGAGAGGAGGCAGTTACAACACACACACCTGGAGTAGAGAGAGGAGAGGAGGCAATTACAACACACACACCTGGAGTAGAGAGAGGAGAGGAGGCAATTACAACACACACACCTGGAGTAAAGAGAGGAGCAGAGACAGTTACAACACACACACCTGAACTAGAGAGAGGAGAGGAGGCAGTTACAACACACACACCTGGAGTAGAGAGAGGATCAGAGACAGTTACAACACACACACCTGAACTAGAGAGAGGAGAGGAGGCAATTACAACACACACACCTGGAGTAGAGAGAGGAGCAGAGACAGTTACAACACACACCTGGAGTAGAGAGAGGAGCAGAGACAGTTACAACACACACACCTGGACTAGAGAGAGGAGAGGAGGCAATTACAACACACACACCTGGAGTAGAGAGAGGAGCAGAGACAGTTACAACACACACCTGGAGTAGAGAGAGGAGAGGGGGCATTTACAACACACACACCTGGAGTAGAGAGAGGAGCAGAGACAGTTACAACACACACAACGGGAGTAGAGAGAGGAGCAGAGACAGTTACAACACACACACCTGGACTAGAGAGAGGAGGCATTTACAACACACACACCTGGACTAGAGAGAGGAGAGGAGGCAGTTACAACACACACACCTGGAGTAGAGAGAGGAGCAGAGACAGTTACAACACACACACCTGAACCAGAGAGAGGAGAGGAGGCAATTACAACACACACACCTGGAGTAGAGAGAGGAGAGGAGGCATTTACAACACACACACCTGGAGTAGAGAGAGGAGAGGAGGCAATTACAACACACACACCTGGAGTAGAGAGAGGAGAGGAGGCAATTACAACACACACACCTGGAGTAGAGAGAGGAGAGGAGGCAGTTACAACACACACACCTGGACTAGAGAGAGGAGGCATTTACAACACACACACCTGGACTAGAGAGAGGAGAGGAGGCAGTTACAACACACACACCTGGAGTAGAGAGAGGAGCAGAGACAGTTACAACACACACCTGAACTAGAGAGAGGAGAGGAGGCAATTACAACACACACACCTGGAGTAGAGAGAGGAGAGGAGGCAATTACAACACACACACCTGGAGTAGAGAGAGGAGAGGAGGCAATTACAACACACACACCTGGAGTAAAGAGAGGAGCAGAGACAGTTACAACACACACACCTGAACTAGAGAGAGGAGAGGAGGCAGTTACAACACACACACCTGGAGTAGAGAGAGGACCAGAGACAGTTACAACACACACACCTGAACTAGAGAGAGGAGAGGAGGCAATTACAACACACACACCTGGAGTAGAGAGAGGAGCAGAGACAGTTACAACACACACCTGGAGTAGAGAGAGGAGAGGGGGCATTTACAACACACACACCTGGAGTAGAGAGAGGAGCAGAGACAGTTACAACACACACAACGGGAGTAGAGAGAGCAGAGGAGGCAGTTACAACACACACACCTGGAGTAGAGAGAGGAGAGGTGGCAATTACAACACACACACCTGGAGTAGAGAGAGGAGAGGAGGCAATTACAACACACACACCTGGAGTAGAGAGAGGAGCAGAGACAGTTACAACACACACACACCTGGAGTAGAGAGAGGAGAGGAGGCATTTACAACACACACACCTGGACTAGAGAGAGGAGAGGAGGCAATTACAACACACACACCTGGAGTAGAGAGAGGAGCAGAGACAGTTACAACACACACCTGGACTAGAGAGAGGAGAGGGCAGGCACCTGGAGTTTACAACACACACACCTGGACTAGAGAGGGAGAGGAGGCAATTACAACACACACACCTGGAGTAGAGAGAGGAGCAGAGACAGTTACAACACACACACCTGGAGTAGAGAGGAGAGAGGCAGTTACAACACACACACCTGGGAGAGAGAGGATCAGAGACAGTTACAACACACACACCTGAACTAGAGAGAGGAGAGGAGGCAGTTACAACACACACCTGGGTAGAGAGAGGAGCAGAGACAGTTACAACACACACACCTGGAGTAGAGAGAGAGGGGCATTTACAACACACACACCTGGAGTAGAGAGAGGAGCAGAGACAGTTACAACACACACAACGGGAGTAGAGAGAGCAGAGGAGGCAGTTACAACACACACACCTGGAGTAGAGAGAGGAGAGGTGGCAATTACAACACACACACCTGGAGTAGAGAGAGGAGAGGAGGCAATTACAACACACACACCTGGAGTAGAGAGAGGAGCAGAGACAGTTACAACACACACACACCTGGAGTAGAGAGAGGAGAGGAGGCATTTACAACACACACACCTGGACTAGAGAGAGGAGAGGAGGCAATTACAACACACACACCTGGAGTAGAGAGAGGAGCAGAGACAGTTACAACACACACCTGGACTAGAGAGAGGAGAGGAGGCAATTACAACACACGCACCTGGAGTAGAGAGAGGAGCAGAGACAGTTACAACACACACACCTGGACTAGAGAGAGGAGAGGGAGGCTAGGAGGAGAGAGGAGGCAGAGACAGTTACAACACACACACCTGGAGTAGAGGAGAGGGACGCAATTACAACACACACACCTGGAGTAGAGAGAGGAGAGGAGGCAATTACAACACACACTGGAGTAAAGAGAGGAGCAGAGACAGTTACAACACACACACCTGAACTAGAGAGAGGAGAGGAGGCAGTTACAACACACACACCTGGAGTAGAGAGGATCAGAGACAGTTACAACACACACACCTGAACTAGAGGGGAGAGGGAATTTACAACACACACACCTGAGTAGAGAGAGGAGGCAATTACAACACACACACCTGGAGTAGTAGAGAGGAGCAGAGACAGTTACAACACACACCTTGGAGTAGAGAGAGGAGAGGAAGGAGACAGAGACAGTTACAACACACACACCTGAACTAGAGAGAGGAGAGAGGCAATTAAACACACACACCTGGAGTAGAGAGGGAGCAGAGACAGTTAAAACACACACCTGAACTAGAGAGAGGAGAGGAGGCAATTACAACACACACACCTGGAGTAGAGAGAGAGAGGAGGCAGTTACAACACACACACCTGGAGTAGAGAGAGGAGCAGAGACAGTTACAACACACACACCTGAACTAGAGAGAGGAGGAGGCATTTACAACACACACCTGGAGTAGAGAGGAGAGGAGGCAGTTACAACACACCACCTGGAGTAGAGAGAGAGAGCAGAGACAGTTACAACACACACACCTGAACAGAGAGGGAGCAGAGATAATTACAACACACACACCTGGAGTGAGAGAGAGGAGAGGAGGCATTGCAACACACACACACACCTGGAGTAGAGAGAGGAGCAGGAGACAGCAACACACCTGGAGTAGAGAGAGGAGAGGAGGCAATTACAACACACACACCTGGAGTAGAGGAGAGCAGAGGAGGCAGAGGACTAATTACAACACACACCCTGGACTAGAGAGAGAGGAGGAGGCAATTACAACACACACCTGGAGTAGAGAGAGGAGCAGAGACAGTTACAGAACTAGAGAGAGGAGAGGAGGCAGTTACAACACACACACCTGGAGTAGAGAGAGGAGAGGAGGCAATTACAACACACACACCTGGAGTAGAGAGAGGAGAGGCAATTACAACACACACACCTGGAGTAAAGAGAAGGAGAGGAGGCAATTACAACACACACACCTGGAGTAGAGAGAGGAGAGGAGGCAATTACAACACACACACCTGGAGTAGAGAGAGGAGAGGCATTTACAACACACACACCTGGACTAGAGAGGAGCAGAAGCAGTTACAACACACACACCTGGAGTAGAGAGAGCGAGCAGAGACAGTTACAACACACACCACCTGGGAGAGGAGGGAGGCAATTACAACACACACACCTGGAGTAGAGAGAGAGGAGAGGAGGCAACATAACACACACACCTGACTAGAGAGGGAGGAGGCGATTACAACACACACACTGGAGTAGAGAGAGGAGCAGAGACAGTTACAACACACACACCTGGAGTAGAGAGAGAGGAGGCATTTACAACACACACACCTGGAGTAGAGAGAGGAGAGGAGAGGAGGCAATTACAACACACACACCTGAACTAGAGAGAGGAGGCATTTACAACACACACACCTGGACTAGAGAGAGGAGGGGGCAGTT
>NC_060183.1:68834951-69085868 GCF_021184085.1 Oncorhynchus gorbuscha | reverse complement strand
CCAAGAACACAGGATGAGATGTTACTATCCTTTGTGCAAGCACTTCCAAGAGTTAATGAACAGTGAGCGTGGTGAAATTTGGGGAGCGCATCGTCAGTAGTGTACCTTTGGTTCCTAGGGTGTTTCGGCCTTTCACACTATACACCCTCCTCAAAGGCGGCCAGCGACAGGGTGATCAATCCTACGCTTGCGTCCCATTCCCAATTAGTCATAGGAGTTGCCTTGTTGTTGATAGCAAACATCCCATGGGACTATGCATGGCAGGGGCGTCCTCCTCCCTGAGTCAATCATTGTTGACCGCATACCTCCTGGCCCTCTCACTTCGGGGCCCAGCTGGGGTCTTTCCTCTTCATCCAGAGCCACTGACTGCTGCCTTCTGCCGCCTCTGATACAGCTTTGATTGCCGAACGCTGGCTCTGGCCCTTAATTCCCAGGTCTCTAAGCAGTCTGGTTGTAGATGTTGCCACAAAACCTCTGCAGCCCACCTCCACTGGTCGGACTTCTGTGTTCCAGCCATGATGCCGTGCTTCGGCAGCTAGATCAGCATAGCGCAGATGTTTTCGCTCATAAGCCTCATCTACTGAGTTTTCCCAGGGTACTGTGAGCTCAATGATGAAGACCTTATTGAGTGAACGGGACCAGAGCACCATGTCAGGTCTTAGGGTGGTGGTTGCGATCTCCGGAGGAAACACAAGTTGCCGGCCAATGTCAGCTAGCATTTTCCAGTCGCGGGCCAAGCGCAGCTGGTCTCGCTCTAATGGTGTAGAGCCGCTCTTCGGTGGTTTAGCCCCTTCGCGGACAAAGTTTGTCCGTAAGGAGTGTGATGCTGCTGTGGGTGGTAGGGAGTTGGTGGCAGCTCGCTTGTCCTCCAGGGCGGACGCAAGGTTTTTAAGGACTTGGTTGTGACGCCAAGTGTAGCGTCCTTGGGCGAGGCTTGTTTTACAGCCTGTGAGAATGTGCCTGAGGTTGGCTGGCATGGAACAGAGGGCACAGTCCGGATCTTCACCATACCATTGGTGAAGATTAACTGGTGTTGGAAGGACGTCATATGTTGCTCTGATGGAAAAGCTCAACCGCCTCGCTTCCATGGCCCACAGATCCTTCCAGCTGATCTTCCTCTTCTCCACACTGTCCCATCGAGTCCACTGTCCCTGTTTGGCAAGAGAGACTGCCTTGGCCCACCTTGCAGCCTCCTCCTGATGGCGTACTTCCTGCACTACCATCTTCCGCCGCTCTGGTGCAGTGGCCTTACTCCAAGCAGCACGGCTAGTTAGCCCAAGGCCTCCTCTCCCTTGCTGAACATGACCCACAATGTCAGCATGTCTGAGGGCTGCTGTTGCCTCCTGGACTGCTTTTCCTGGCCTCCATTTGCGCCCAGTTGCCAAGGTCGGCGCGTTGTTGCTCACCACTGGGTCTCGAGATTCATTCAGTGTCATTTGGAGCCTGGTTTTTGCACACTTGAATTCCTCTGTTAGACTGGTGAGGGGCAGCTTGAGGACACCATCTCCATAGAGGCCTATGGTGGTAAGGCATCGTGGAACTCCAAGCCACTTCTTTAAGTAGCCTGTGACTCCTCTTTCCATCTTCTCCACTGTTGAGATTGGAACCTCATACAGTGCTAAGGGCCACAACACCCGGGGTAGGAGTCCAAACTGCAGACACCAGGCCTTTAACTTTCCAGGTAGCTGGGTGTTGTCGATGGACTGTAGGCTACTACTGATGTCTTTGCGCAGCTGTTGCACCTGGTCTTTGTCCTTCAGGCTTGCATCATACCACCTTCCAAGGCTTTTTACCGGCTGCTCAGACACTGTTGGGATTTGGTCATCTCCGATGAAGAATTTCAGGTCAGAGAGTACTCCCTTCACAATCGAGATGCTGCGTGACTTGGATGGTTTAATCTTCATACGGGCCCAGCTGATGTTCTCCTCAAGTTTTCTGAGCAGTCTCCTGGTGCATGGGACAGTGGTGGTCAATGTTGTAATGTCGTCCATGTAGGCTCTGAGTGGAGGGAGGCGGAAACCAGAGTCGACTCGCTGTCCACCAGCAACCCATTTTGAGGATCTGATGATAACCTCCATTGCCATTGTGAATGCCAACGGAGAAATGGTACATCCCGCCATTATACCTACATTCAGGCACTGCCATGAGGTGGTGAACTCTGAGGTGGTGAAGCAGAACTGCAGATCCTGGAAGTACGACTTCACCAGGTTTGTGATGGTGTCCGGTATGTGGAAAAATCTGAAGGCAGACCACAGGAGTTCATGGGGCACAGAGCCAAATGCATTGGCGAGGTCGAGGAAGACTACATGGAGGTCCCTTTTCTCCACCTTGGCCATTTGGATCTGATGCCAGATCATGCTGGAATGTTCCAAGCAGCCAGAGAACCCTGATATTCCTGCCTTCTGTACAGATGCATCGACGTACGTATTCCTTTGTAGGTACTCAGCCATCCTCTGGGCAATGACCCTAAAGAAGATTTTTCCCTCGACATTCAGTAAGGAGATTGGGCGGAATTGGCTGATGTTCACTGCATCCTTCTCCTTAGGGATCAGGACCCCGCCTGCCCTACGCCACACTTTGGGTATTATCTTCTTCTGCCAAGCTGTTCTCATAAGCCTCCAGAGGAACCTCAGGACGTCTGGTGTGTTCTTATACACTTTGTACGGGACTCCATTTGGCCCCGGGCCTGATGCTGTTCTTGCCCGTCGAACTGTGTCTTCCACCTCTTTCCATGTCGGAGGGCTGGTCTCAATATGATGTTCCGGGGTTCAATGGGTGGGATATCTGATGGGATGGCCAGATGTTCATGTCGCTTTGAGTCAACGTTTGTTATTCTCAGGTGCTCCTCTAGGTCTTTCTTTGTTGTTTTTAGAGCTCCACTTTTTTCTTTTGTGAAGAGACTTTTAAGGAACTTGAAGGGATCTTTATAGAATCGAGTTCTAGTTTGTTCTTTTTTTCCTTCTGCGTTTCCGTAGGTTCTCTGCTCTACGGAGGGATGCCAACCGGGTTTTGATGTCAGCTTGAAGTGCCTCTATGCCCTCCTTTTCCACTTCCGAGGCCTTCTTCCACTGTTTCTTAAGCTGCCGCCTTTCTTGAACGAGGCGCTTGATTTCTTGTTGCCTTCTGGAAACTGGTGGGGTTGGAACCTTTCTCCCGCCTTTTGCCTCTTCCACTCCAAATCTTTCTGTCCCGTACTCATAGATGATGTCCCCCATCCTCTCCAACTTCTTCTCCACTGTGCCTCGAAGTTTCTCGAGGGTCAAGGTAAGGTCAGTATTCACTGTTTCCCACAACTTCTTGTCACTGGCGCCAGGCCACTTCACATACGGTCTGTGCCCTGGTAGTCTCCTCTCGACTGCAGGTCTGGGAGGCTGGGTGAGTTCCACTCCTGTTGTTGGTTCCACCTCAGTTGCTACTTCGGTGCTTGAGTTTACGTCCTCCATGACAGTGGTACTGATGCACTGCAAACTATGGTTTGCGTCCAGTTGCTGTGCTTCATTCGACTGATTTGATCGCTTTCGCAGAAAGTAATCAATGCGAGTTCTCTGTCTCTCTTTACCCAAACACCCCTTCTTCCCCTGGTGGATCCTCAACCCATGGTGTGATGTAACTTTCCTCCAACCACAGACACATACCTGCATCTGTTTATGGCCCACTGTTGCAGCAGAACTTGTGACAGTTGCTGTGGTGTTCTCTTGTGCTGTGCTCTCATTACTCGTAGTCGTTTCCAGTCCAGTCGTTACCATGTTGTCAGCCGATGAGTCATCTTCCGCCCCGCTCTCGCAGACTCTAGGGGTATTCTCGTATTTTGACTTTCTGTAGCTAAAGCGGGTGTTTCCAACATACTGCGAAGCATGGGAAACTACAGAAATGGGAAGCTACCCCATGACTGTCCCAGTGGGGTCTATTCCCTCCTGTCAGCCGTCTCTCCGTGCCACCACAAGGACTTTCCCCTGTTGTCAGCTGATCTTTCTCAGCAGTCACTGGACAAGTCCAGATATTCAGATTCCAAGAACACAGGATGAGATGTTACTATCCTTTGTGCAAGCACTTCCAAGAGTTAATGAACAGTGAGCGTGGTGAAATTTGGGGAGCGCATCGTCAGTAGTGTACCTTTGGTTCCTAGGGTGTTTCGGCCTTTCACACTATACACCCTCCTCAAAGGCGGCCAGCGACAGGGTGATCAATCCTACGCTTGCGTCCCATTCCCAATTAGTCATAGGAGTTGCCTTGTTGTTGATAGCAAACATCCCATGGGACTATGCATGGCAGGGGCGTCCTCCTCCCTGAGTCAATCATTGTTGACCGCATACCTCCTGGCCCTCTCACTTCGGGGCCCAGCTGGGGTCTTTCCTCTTCATCCAGAGCCACTGACTGCTGCCTTCTGCCGCCTCTGATACAGCTTTGATTGCCGAACGCTGGCTCTGGCCCTTAATTCCCAGGTCTCTAAGCAGTCTGGTTGTAGATGTTGCCACAAAACCTCTGCAGCCCACCTCCACTGGTCGGACTTCTGTGTTCCAGCCATGATGCCGTGCTTCGGCAGCTAGATCAGCATAGCGCAGATGTTTTCGCTCATAAGCCTCATCTACTGAGTTTTCCCAGGGTACTGTGAGCTCAATGATGAAGACCTTATTGAGTGAACGGGACCAGAGCACCATGTCAGGTCTTAGGGTGGTGGTTGCGATCTCCGGAGGAAACACAAGTTGCCGGCCAATGTCAGCTAGCATTTTCCAGTCGCGGGCCAAGCGCAGCTGGTCTCGCTCTAATGGTGTAGAGCCGCTCTTCGGTGGTTTAGCCCCTTCGCGGACAAAGTTTGTCCGTAAGGAGTGTGATGCTGCTGTGGGTGGTAGGGAGTTGGTGGCAGCTCGCTTGTCCTCCAGGGCGGACGCAAGGTTTTTAAGGACTTGGTTGTGACGCCAAGTGTAGCGTCCTTGGGCGAGGCTTGTTTTACAGCCTGTGAGAATGTGCCTGAGGTTGGCTGGCATGGAACAGAGGGCACAGTCCGGATCTTCACCATACCATTGGTGAAGATTAACTGGTGTTGGAAGGACGTCATATGTTGCTCTGATGGAAAAGCTCAACCGCCTCGCTTCCATGGCCCACAGATCCTTCCAGCTGATCTTCCTCTTCTCCACACTGTCCCATCGAGTCCACTGTCCCTGTTTGGCAAGAGAGACTGCCTTGGCCCACCTTGCAGCCTCCTCCTGATGGCGTACTTCCTGCACTACCATCTTCCGCCGCTCTGGTGCAGTGGCCTTACTCCAAGCAGCACGGCTAGTTAGCCCAAGGCCTCCTCTCCCTTGCTGAACATGACCCACAATGTCAGCATGTCTGAGGGCTGCTGTTGCCTCCTGGACTGCTTTTCCTGGCCTCCATTTGCGCCCAGTTGCCAAGGTCGGCGCGTTGTTGCTCACCACTGGGTCTCGAGATTCATTCAGTGTCATTTGGAGCCTGGTTTTTGCACACTTGAATTCCTCTGTTAGACTGGTGAGGGGCAGCTTGAGGACACCATCTCCATAGAGGCCTATGGTGGTAAGGCATCGTGGAACTCCAAGCCACTTCTTTAAGTAGCCTGTGACTCCTCTTTCCATCTTCTCCACTGTTGAGATTGGAACCTCATACAGTGCTAAGGGCCACAACACCCGGGGTAGGAGTCCAAACTGCAGACACCAGGCCTTTAACTTTCCAGGTAGCTGGGTGTTGTCGATGGACTGTAGGCTACTACTGATGTCTTTGCGCAGCTGTTGCACCTGGTCTTTGTCCTTCAGGCTTGCATCATACCACCTTCCAAGGCTTTTTACCGGCTGCTCAGACACTGTTGGGATTTGGTCATCTCCGATGAAGAATTTCAGGTCAGAGAGTACTCCCTTCACAATCGAGATGCTGCGTGACTTGGATGGTCAAAATATATATATATCTAGCTAGCTAGTTACAGTTGCTAGTCTTGTACTAGCTAGCTTGCAACCTTCATTTTGCTTCTCATCCAAATGGTGTTAGCTAGCTAATTACAGTTGCTAGTCTTGTACTAGCTAGCTTGCAACCTTCATTTTGCTTCTCATCCAAATGGTGTTAGCTAGCTAGTTACAGTTGCTAGTCTTGTACTAGCTAGCTTGCAACCTTCATTTTGCTTCTCATCCAAATGGTGTTAGCTAGCTAGTTACAGTTGCTAGTCTTGTACTAGCTAGCTTGCAACCTTCATTTTGCTTCTCATCCAAATGGTGTTAGCTAGCTAATTACAGTTGCTAGTCTTGTACTAGCTCGCTTCTACTGTTGCGAAGTAAACAAGTTGCACCCAGTTTTAGAACTCTGTTATTCGGTTGCACGACTATAATGATGTCTAATGGGGTCTAAAACCAGACTGGAGCACTTCGCGTACATTATTTGTCTTCAGTAAGGCAGTGAGTTGCTGAACAACAGCTTTTTCCCCAAAAATGTAGAGGAATGGGAGATTCTATATAGGCATCTAGGAATCTTTGTGTTGTCTGAGAATTTTAGCACAGTGTTTGATAATCCTTGGTTGGAGTCTTAGCAAATTATTTGTTGCAATTGCAAAACTTAATAAAATGGTGTTTCCGATAGTGTTAGTGTTTCATACTGGAGAAGGAATGCAAATCAACGACGCTGGACAGAGTGGAATCAGGTGTATCAAAAAGGCGGTTTATTGGTCAAAGATATCTTGTCCAGCCGTTTATCGTGCACGGACCTAAGCAATGCGACTCTGTGAAGAGTCAGAATAATTAGGCTGCCCAGCCAGAGTTTACAGCAGAATGTATACACAGAATAATGTAGGTGGAGTCTTGTCGTGTTGTTCTTCTGACTGGTCCTGAAGAGTTGGAGGCGGGCCTTGCTCTAGCCAGAGCGGGCCCCATTGGTGCACAGCAAAGTCCTTTGCTGTTGGCACCCGACCAGTAGGGGGGGTAGAGTGTGAGTGTACAGTGCTTCATGAGATGTATGTGTGTCAAGGAAACATGGATTTAGGGACTGGTAATGTCTGCTTTAGGCCCAGGTGTTTCCTGTCTTTGCAGGAGTGCATGCAAGGGGCAATGTCAGTGAGATAGCTTGGCACTTCTAAGCTCGTTAGTGTTGCAGGCTGCTCTTTGTAGTTTTACAGGGGAGTATATTTGCGTGATGGCAGCTGTGTGTCCTTCGGATAATCATGTTATTGCACACAGGCTCTAGACTTGACTGAGGACACTGGGCCCAGAGTTATCTGAGGGCATCCGGTTTAACCAGAGCTTTGGTCTGCTAGTAACGCTTTATATTAGATTATTTATATAACAATAGTCACAGATTATGAGGAAAAACATACAGATCCACAATATCTATTCCATGGGACAAAACTAGATCCAGGGTATGATTGGTAGTCCCTCTAAACTTTCAGCTCATACAAGGAGAAGACTGATCAGAGATGCAGCCAAGAGGCCCATGATCACTCTGGATGAACTGCAGAGATCTACAGCTGAGGTGGGAGACTCTGTCCGTAGGACAACAATCAGTCGTATATTGCACAAATCTGGCCTTTATGGAAGAGTGGCAAGAAGAAAAACATTTTTTAAAGATATCCATAAAAAGTGTCGTTTAAAGTTTGCCACAAGCCACCTGTGAGACACACCAAACATGTGGAAGAAGGTGCTCTGGTCAGATGAAACCAAATTTGAACTTTTTGGCAACAATGCAAAACGTTATGTTTGGTGTAAAAGCAACACAGCTCATCACCCTGAACACACCATCCCCACTGTCAAACATGGTGGTGGCAGCATCATGGTTTGGGCCTGCTTTTCTTCAGCAGGGACAGGGAAGATTGTTCAAATTGATGGGAAGATGGATGGAGCCAAATACAGGACCATTCTGGAAGAAAACCTGATGGAGTCTGCAAAAAACCTGAGACTGGGACAGAGATTTGTCTTCCAACAAGACAATGATCCAAAACATAAAGCAAAATCTACAATGGAATGGTTCAAAAATAAACATATCCAGATGTTAGAATGGCCAAGTCAAAGTCCAGACCTGAATCCAATCGAGAATCTGTGGAAAGAACTGAACACTGCTGTTCACAAATACTCTCCATCCAACCTCACTGAGCTCGAGCTGTTTTGCAAGGAGGAATGGGAAAAATGTCAGTCTCTCGATGTGCAAAGAGACATACCCCAAGCGACTTACAGCTGTAATCGCAGCAAAAGGTGGCGCTACAAAGTATTAACTTAAGGGGGCTGAATAATTTTGCACGCCCAATTTTTCAGTTTTTGATTTGTTAAAAAAGTTTGAAATATCCAATAAATGTTGTTCCACTTCATGATTGTGTCCCACTTGTTGTTGATTCTTCATATATCTTTATGTTTGAAGCCTGAAATGTGGCAAAAGGTCGCAAAGTTCAAGGGGGCCGAATACTTTCGCAAGGCACTGTATATGGTCACTAGCGTAGCAAGGAGGAGAGGCCTCATTTAATGCAGTATATTCATCAGGCTTATGCCATGTTTCAGTCAGTAAAATCACATCAAGTTTATGATCAGTGATTAGTTCATTAACAATGACTGCCTTGGAAGTGAGGGATCTAACATTAAGAAGTCCTATTTTGAGATGTGAGGTATAATCACAATCTCTTTCAATAATGGCAGGAATGGGGGACATGGTCTCAATGGTGAAAGCTGAGCTGACTACTGCAAGGGGCAGACTCCACTAAGCTGGCAGGCTGCCTAACATCCTGCTGCCTGACCTTCACCCTATCTCATTGTGAAGCTAGAGGAGTTAGAGCCCTGTCTATGTCGATAGATAAAATGAGAGTACCAGCTAGAATGGAGTCCATTTCTTCAGCAGGCCAGGCTTGGGCCAATTATCTACAAATTCTATCTTTTGGGAGGGGCAGAATACCATTTTCAACCAGTGATTGAGTTGTGCAAGTCTGCTGCAGAGCTCATCACTCCCCCTAACTGGGAGAGGGCCAGAGGCAATTACTCGATGCCGACACATCTTTCTAGTTAAGTTACATGTTGAAGCTATGTTGTACTTGGTGACCTCCGACGTTAAGGGTGAAACAGTCATTGATGCTGACGTGGATAACAATATCCCTATACTCGCCAGTTTTAGCCTGAGCCAGCACCATCTTCAGATAAGTCTTTACTTCGGTAGCCCTGCCTACTAGTAAACAATATATTTTTTTAAGTGTAATGTTGCGGTTAATGGAGTCGCCAATGACTAGAGTTTTCAATCTGTCAGAGCTAATGGTGGGAGGCTTCAGACCATGTAACGGGTGAATGAGAACTCCGACTCACAATAAGATGTTAGTTCTCCTGAATATTATATTATGGAGTACAGCAACTGCAATGAGAAGGCATAATGTTACTTAGCTTTTTTCGCCTGATGGAGGTCCTTCAGATCCATGTCCAGAGAAAGCGTCCAGGGTGAATGACAAAAGTCGAGTGAGGACAAAACTAAGACATTGGCAAACTTGTTAAATACAGAGTTTAATTGAAAAGTACAAATCAGTTAGCGAAGTAGCAACAACCAGCACAGCACTACAGAGACAAAGTAGAAGAGACACCATAAAGACCTGAGAGACCTGAGAGAGACAAGACAGGTCAGAGAGAGACCAGAACGTGACCAGAGAGCAAACATAGAGACCAGAGGGAGACTAGAGAGATCAGACACCAGAGAGAGACCAGAGGGACCATAGAGACCAGAGAGAGACCAGAGGGACCAGAGATCTGAGAGAGACCAGAGAGAGATCAGAGGAACCGGAGGGACCGGAGATCTGAGAGACCAGAGAGAGACCAGAGATAGACCAAAGAGAAGCACAAGAGAGGTCAGAGAGAGACTAGAGAGAGACCAGAGAGAGGGACCAGAGACCAGAGAGAGGGACCAGAGAGATCAGATGGAGACCAGAGAGACCACAGAGCGGTACCACAGAGAGACCAGAGATATCAGAGAGAGACAAAAGAGAGACCAGAGATAGGGACCAGAGAGAGGGATTAAAGAGAGACCAGAGAGAGGGACCACAGAGAGACCAGAGAGAGACCACAGAAAACAGAGGGGGACCAGAGAGAGAACAGACACACCAGAGAGAGGGACCATAGAGGTCAGACAGAGAGACCAGAGAGAGGGACCAGACACCAGAGAGAGACCAGATAGAACAGATGGAGACCAGAGAGAGGGACCAGAGAGAGACCAAAGAGAGACCAGAGAAACCAGAGCCTCATTGAGTTTAAAAAAAAAATATTTTTTATTTCACCTTTATTTAACCAGGTAAGCTAGTTGAGAACAAGTTCTCATTTGCAACTGCGTCCTGGCCAAGATAAAGCATAGCAGTTCGACACATACAACAACACAGAGTTACACATGGAATGAACAAAACATACAGTCAATAATGCAGTAGAAAAAAAGAAAACAAAGTCTATATACAGTTAGTGCAAATTAGGTCAAATAAGAGAGTTAAGGCAATAAATAGGCCATGGTGGCGAAGTAATTACAATATGGCAATTAAACACTGGAATGGTAGATGTGCAAAAGATGGATGTGCAAGTAGAGATACTGTGGTACAAAAGGATAAGAATAAATAAATACAGTATGGGGATGACATAGATAGATGGGCTGTATACAGATGGGCTATGAACAGGTGCAGTGATCTGTGAGCTGCTCTGACAGCTGGTTCTTAAAGCTAGTGAGGGAGATGGGAATCTCCAGCTTCAGTGATTTTTGCAGTTAGTTCCAGTCAGTGGCAGCAGAGAACTGGAAGGAAAGGCGACCAAAGGAGGAATTGGCTTTGGGGGTGACCAGTGAGATATACCTGCTGGAGCGCGTCTTAAGAGTGGGTGCTGCTATGGTGACCAGCGAGTTGAGATAGGGCGGGGCTTTACCAAGCAGAGACTTGTAGATAACCTGCAGCCAGTGGGTTTGGCGACGAGTATGAAGCGAGGGCCAGCCAACGAGAGCGTACAGGTCGCAGTGGTGAGTAGTGTATGGCGCTTTGGTGGCAAAATGGATGGCACTGTAATAGACTACATCCAGTTTGCTGAGTAGAGTGTTGGAGGATATTTTATAGATGACATCGCCGAAGTCAAGGATCGGTAGGATGGTTAGTTTTACGAGGGTATGTTTGGCAGCATGAGTGAAGGAAGCTTTGTTTGCGAAATAGGAAGCCGATTGTAGATTTAATTTTTGATTGGAGATGCTTAATGTGAGTCTGGAAGGAGAGTTTCCAGTCTAGCCAGACATCTAGGTATTTGTAGTTATCCACGTATTCTAAGTCAGAGCCGTCCAGAGTAGTGATGCTGGATGGGCGAGCAGGTGCGGGCAATGATCGGTTTAATAGCATGCATTTAGTTTTATTTGCGTTTAAGAGCACTTGGAGGCCACGGAAGGAGAGTTGTATGGAATTTAAGCTTGTCTGGAGGTTAGTTAACACAGTGTCCAAAGAAGGGCCAGAAGTATACAGAATGGTGTCGTCTGCGTAGAGGTGGATCAGAGAATCACCAGCAGCAAGAGAGACATCATTTATGTATACAGAGAAGAGAGTCGGCACGAGAATTTAACCCTGTGGCACCCCCATAGAGACTGCCAGAGGTCCAGACAACAGGCCCTCCGATTTGACACACTGAACTCTATTAGAGAACTAGTTGGTGATCCAGGCGAGGCAATCATTTGAGAAACCAAGGCTGTTGAGTCTGCCAATAAGAATGTGGTAATTGACAGAGTCGAAAGCCTTGGCCAGGTCGATGAATACGGCTGCACAGTAATGTCTCTTATCGATGGCGGTTATGATATCGTTAAGGACCTTGAGCGTGGCTGAGGTGCACCCATGACCAGCTCGGAAACCAGATTGCATAGAGGAGAAGGTACGATATGATTCAAAATGGTCAGTAATCTGTTTGTTAACTTGGCTTTCGAAGACATTAGAGATGCAGGGTAGGATAGATATAGGTCTGTAGCAGTTTGGGTCTAGAGTGTCTCCCCCTTTGAAGAGGGGGATGACTGTGGCAGCTTTCCAATCTTTGGGAATCTCAGACGATCCGAAAGAGAGGTTGAACAGGCTAGTAATAGGGGTTGCAACAATTTTGGCAGATCATTTTAGAAAGAGAGGGTCCAGATTGTCTAGTCTGGCTGATTTGTAGGGGTCCATATTCTGCAGCTCTTTCAGAAGATCAGCTATCTGGATATGGGTGAAGGAGAAATGGTGGGGGCTTGGGCGGGTTGCTGTGGAGGGTGCTGGGCAGTTGACCGGGGTAGGGGTAGCTAGCTGGAAAGCATGGCCAGCCGTAGAAAAATGCTAATTGAAATTCTCAATTATAGTGGATTTGTCGGTTGTAACAGTGTTTCCTAGCCTCAGAGCAGTGGGTAGCTGGGAGGAGGTGCTCTTATTCTCCATGGACTTTACAGTGTCCCAGAACTTCTTTGAGTTTGTACTGCGGGATGCAAATTTCTGTTTAAAAAAGCTAGCCTTAGCTTTCCTAACTGCCTGTGTATATTGGTTCCTAACTGAAAAGTTGCATATCACGGGGGCTATTCGATGCGAATGCAGAACGCCACAGGATGTTTTTGTGCTCGTCAAGGGCAGACAGGTCTGGAGTGAACCAAGGGCTATATCTATTCCTGGTTCTACATTTTTTTGAATGGGGTATGCCTATTTAAGATGGTGAGGAAGGCACTTTTAAAGAATAACCAGGAATAGATACTCTACTGCGGGATGAGGTCAATGTCATTCCAGGATACCCCGGCCAGGTCGATTAGAAAGGCCTGCTCGCAGAAGTGTTTTAGGGAGCGTTTGACAGTGATGAGGGGTGGTCGTTTGCTCGCAGACCCATGCAGGCAATGAGGCAGTGATCGCTGAGATCTTGGTTGAAAACAGCAGAGGTGTATTTGGAGGGTTATTTCTGGTAGGGTCATTGATAAATTGTGTGAGATTTAGGGCATCAAGCTTATATTGTAGGATTGCCGGGTGTTCAGCATGTCCCAGTATAGGTCACCTAGCAGCACGAGCTCAGAAGATCGATGGGGGGCAATCAAATTACATATGGTGTCGAGGGCACAGCTGGGGGCAGAGGGTGGTCTATAGCAAACGGCAACGGTGAGAGACTTGTTTCTGGAAAGGTTAATTTTTAGAAGTAGAAGCTCAAATTGTTTGGGTACAGACCTGGATAGTAAGACAGAACTCTGCAGGTTATCTTTGAAGTAAATTGCAACAACGCCCCCTTTGGCAGTTCTATCTTGTTGGAAAATTTTATAGTTAGGAATGGAAATTTCAAGGTTTTTGGTGGTCTTCCTAAACCAGGATTCAGACACGGCTAGGACATCCGGATTAGTGGAGTGTGCTAGGGCAGTGAATAAAACAAACTTAGGGAGGAGGCTTCTAACGTTAACATGCATGAAGCCAAGGGTTTTACGGTTGCAGAAGTCAACAAATGAGAGCCTGGGGGATGGGAGTGGAGGTTGACACTGCAGGGCCTGGATTAACCTCTACATCACCAGAGGAACAGAGGAGGAGTAGGATAAGTGTACGGCTAAAGGCTAACAGAACTGGACGCCTAGTATGTTCAGAACAGAGAGTAAAAGGAGCAGATTTCTGGGCACGGTAGTATATATTCAAGGCATAATGTACAGACAAAGGAAAGTCTGTTGTGGCCCCCTCGTTCCCCCTCGTTCAGTTACATCAGCGGATGGATCAGCAAGGTAAACCAGGCCAATTGGCAAAATATGTATAGTGGCCAAATAAATATGTCCGAAGGGCCTCTTAAGCCAAGAGTCCAATGTGCTTAAGATAGCTAGCAGGCCGCAGATTAGCGGCTGTGCGTTCAGGGGTCGTTAGCTGCTATAATTCCTGGTGGGGGGAAAAATATCATAATAAAAATGTTTACAAAATTTACAAAAAAAATTGGTTCAGAGCTTGCGGTAGGAATCCGGAGATATGGAGAAGAAAAAGTCTGACTAGCTCTGGTTTGAGTCACACTGTACAGACTGGTGGGAGTTGTCCCGGATAAAGGTAGCTGATGACCGCTAGCAAAGGATAGCTGACTGCTAGCTAGTGGCTTCGGAATGGATTCGATGGGCCTCGTAAGCCAACAGTCCGTTGTGCTCTAGACAGCTAGCATTCAGGGGACGTTAGGTCGGAAGGTGAGAAGATTCAGAGCTTGCGATAGGAATCCGGGGATATGGAGAGAAAAATAGGTCTGGTATGCTCTGGTTGAATCGCGTTGTACAAACTGGCGAGAGCTTTCCGAGCTAGGGGTTAGCTGATGACCGTTAGCTGGCTAGTTAGCTGGCTAGTTTATGTTGGAGAGATTCCAGTACTAAAGGGAGAGAAAAATACTTTAGAGAAAAAGCAGGTCCACACCACATTGGGTGAGGCAGGTTGCAGGAGAGTATTTTGAAGTAAGGGTTTAGAAAAATATAAAAAGATATGCAAAGAAAAATATATAAAAATATATATACATGGGACACGACAAGACGAAGGACAAATACGTCTGACTGCTACGCCATCTTGGATTCAGGTTTGGTGGGTTTCTTCTCTCTACAGAATTTCAAAAGATCAATGTTCTTTCCAACATATGCTGGATATACAGAAATACATGTATGAGGCCTCTGAACATTGTGACCGGGATTAGTAGAAGTTAGAACCCCCACTGCTGTCTTCGGTCAATGAAACATGAGTTTAGCCCTACTTTTTACAGTCTATGGCTTAGACTAGTGACAAACTTGAGTTTGGGTTTGAGCTTATTTATTCTTGCTCACAGATAAACTGAAATGCAGAATTTACATTCCTAATAATTGCACATTTAAAATACATAACACATAATACCACTTTGAAGATGCAAAATATTTTTCATTGTTAATTAAGCAAACAAAAAATAAGACAAAAAAATGTACAACTTGAGCGTGCATAACTATTCAAAGTCAATACTTTGTAGAGCCACCTTTTGCAGCAATTACAGCTGCAAGTCTCTTGGGGTGTCTCTATAAGCTTGGCACATCTAGCCACTGAGATTTTTGCCATTCTTCAAGGCAAAACTGCTCTAGCTCCTTCAAGTTGGATGGGTTCGCTGATGTACAGCAATCTTTAAGTCATACCACAGATTCTCAATTTGATTGAGGTCTGGGCTTTGACTAGGCCATTCCAATACATTTAAATGTTTCCCCTTAAACCACTCGGGTGTTGCTTTAGCAGTATGTTTAGGGTCATTGCCCTGCTAGAAGGTGAACCTTCGTTCCAGTCTCAAAACTCTGGAAGACAAAACAGGTTTCCCTCAATAATTTCCTTGTATTTAGCGCCACCCATCATTCCTTAAATTCTGACCAGTTTCCTAGTCCCTGCTGATGAAAAACATCCCCACAGTATGATGCTGCCACCACCATGCTTCACTGTGGGGATGGTGTTCTCGGGGTGATGCGAGGTGTTGGGTTAGCGCCAGACATAGCATTTTCCTTGATGCCCAAAAAGCTACATTTTGTCTCATATGACCAGAGTAACTTCCATATGTTTGGAGAGTCTCCCACATGCCTGTTGGCGAACACCAAACATGTTTGCTTATTTTTTTCTGGCCACTCTTCCATAAAGCCCAGCTCTGTGGAGTGTACGGCTTAAAGTGGTCCTATGTACAGATACTTCAATCTCCTCCTGGAGCTTTGCAGCTCCTTCAGGGTTATCTTTGGTCTCTTTGTTGCCTCTCTGATTAATGCCCTCCTTGCCTGGTCTGTGAATTTTGGTGGGCGGCCCTCTCTTAGCAGGTTTGTTGTGGTGCCATATTCTTTCCTTTTTTTATAACAGTATTTTTATTGGAATTTCACAATTTTCACCCAAATTAAATTTACAACAACAAAGACAAAGCAAAAAACAGCACGCACTTACATACACACACATATATACACATATACATATACTGTACATACATACACAATCTTCCTCTCCCTGCTAGGCACTTCTCTCACCCCATCCCCATTATTGCGTCTCTCAATACATACATTTTGAACAAACATACAAACAGAAATTAAACACAAAAGCTCAATTTAAACCAAGAAGTTAGGTTCAACAGTGTAATTCTGAAATACATAGATCACCACCATTCTAAGACAATCCTTGCAGCATAATAGCTGATATCTCAGGTTCTAGATTATTTAGATAAGGTTCCCATACCATGTAGAACTGATCTGTTTTAGAATACAATGTACATGTCAGATATTCCAGTGGCACCCATTCAAATAGTATCTTATGCCAATCTTTAATAGAAGGAACCTTATCACTAATCCACTGTAAGAGGATGTTTTTCCTCGCTGCGAAGGTAAGGATGTTGTAAAGCCTCCTCTTACCCACAGAAGTAACATGCCTACTAGGGAGACCTAACAGTAAAGAAACTGGGTCCAATTCTAGATCAACCCCTAGGATCTTTTCAATTTCTTGCAGAACACCAGACCAGTATCTTTGTATTTTGGTACAAGACCATAAACAATCTTTCCATTTTAAATAATGGATTTAATGGTGCTCCGTGGGATGTTCAAAGTTTTGGATATATTTTTTACAACCCAAACCTGATCTGTACTTCTCCTCAACTTTGTCCCTGACCTGTTTGTACTGCTCCTTGGTCTTCATGGTGTCGCTCGCTTGGTGGTGTTGCAGACTCTGGGGCCTTTCAGAACAGGTGTATATATACTGAGATCATGTGATAGATCATGTGACACTTAGATTGCACACAGGTGGACTTTATTTAATAACTAATTATGTGACTTCTGAAGGTAATTTGTTGCACCAGATCTTATTTAGGGCTTCATAGCAAAGGAGGTGAATACATACGCACACACCACTTTTCCCTTTACATTTTATTCATTTTTTGAAACAAGTAATTTTTTACATTTCACTTCACCAATTTGTACTATTTTGTGTATGTCAATTACATGAAATCCAAATAAAAATCTATTTAAATTACAGGTTGTAATGCAACAAAATAGGAAAAATACCAAGGGGGAGTCCAAGCCAACCTCTTTCAGGTAATAATTTAATGTAATAATTAGCCTTATATTTATTTACAGGTTGTGATGCAACAAAATAGGAAAAAGGGGGTGAACACTTTTGCAAGGCACTTTAAATAGAATACAGAACACTTGAAACATTACAGGACATTTTTCCTGATGGAAATTGGAATATGATTGGGAAAGCCATTTAAGAGCTAGAGTTATTATACAGTCTGATAACAGAGGGTAGAGTGGTGATTCACTGGCGATTTGTACAGGAAGTTATACAGGACAGTTGGTGGCTGTTTCTCAGGAGCCTGGTGGTGCAGTTACCTCTTTTTGGAGGGAGCAGGTTGTTCAGTGGATGGTCAAGAGTGTGCATGTCCTTCACCAGGTGCACTGCAGCCTGCTCTCACTTGCTCTGCAGTGACGGGAGCTGTAGTTGGACTGCTCAACCTCTGGAGATGATCCTCAAGGCCCTCCTCTGCACCTTGTCTAGTTGGGCCTGCTGCTTTTTACTGCATCCAACTAACAGCACTCCACCATATACCAGACAAGGGCTGTCCATTGTAGTGTAGACTGTGACCAGCATTTTGAGGCCTTCCTCTCAGACTACTCTACATGTGTGTCACCACTGAGGTTAGAGTCTAGATGTAAACCAAGATACTTGGTTGTTGTTACCAATGGTACTTCCTGTCCTCCTATGATGAGCGGTGCAGTTTGTGGATGGTCTCTAGCCAAACATGTCCGCATTTCCACAGACTTTTTCCCATTCAGGAGCATGTTGTTAGATGTGACCCACTGTTCCAGCGGCTTTGCCTCCACGCCCATGGAAGTGTCCTCTTGGATGCTGGTTTAATGGTATAGATCGGGACAGCCCTACATGGTCTACATACCCAGTGTCCAGAGTGTCACTGAAAACAACGTTTCGTGTTGACATGTGAAGGGGAAACAGATATGGTGAAACCACGTCCCCTTGTGGCACACCAGAGATTACCTCTGATCAGGGGCTATATGTGATTGATTGGTCTATACTGCCACCCAGTGGACATGCCAGGGACTGAAGACTCCAAGGCTTCAACATGGACTGCCGGGTGCATATATGCCTGAAAATAATATGAAACACAATTTGGACAATACCACAATCTTAAAATAATAAATGTAATCAATTTACACTCAAATAGCCTAATTAAACTTATATTGAGCACATAGTGAGGGGTGTGCAGAGTGAACCTTTAGGTGGATCTCATAGGCCAGAATCCACATCCCACTTTTCCTCTTTTTGTATCTCATACAGGGCTGTCTCTTGTCTTTTGGTATCCATAAGCAAGATTTGGTTGAGACCAGAGATCAGAGAGGGACCAGAGAGACGCCAGAGAGATCAGAGAGGGACAAGAGAGAGACCAGAGAGACCAAAGAGATCAGAGAGACCAGATAGATCAGAGCGGGAGAGACTAAAGAGACCAAATGGTTCGGTGAGAGACCAGAGAGACCAGAGAGAGACCAGAGAGAGAAGGACCAGAGGGAGACCAAAGAGATCAGCGAGAGACCAGAGAGATCAGAGAGGGAGGGACCAAAGAGAGACTAAAGAGACCAAAGAGTTCAGTGAGAGACCAGAGAGACCAGAGAGAGAGGGACCAGAGGGAGATCAAAAAGATGAGCAAGAGACCAGAGAGAGACCAAAGAGACCATAGAGAGACCAGATAGATCAGAGAGGGAGGGACCAGAGAGAAACCAGAGAGACCAAAGAGATCAGTGAGAGACCAATGAGATCAGAGAAGGACCAGAGAGAGACCAGAGAGAGACCAAAGAGATCAGAGAAGGACCAGAGAGAGACCGGAGAGACCAAAGAGAGAGACCAGAGAGATCAGAGAAGGACCAGTGAGAGACCAGAGAGACCAAAGAGATCAGAGAAGGACCAGAGAGAGACCAGAGAGACCAAAGAGATCAGAGAAGAACCAGTGAGAGACCAGAGAGACCAAAGAGATCAGAGAAGGACCAGTGAGAGACCAGAGAGACCAAAGAGATCAGAGAAGGACCAGAGAGAGACCAGAGAGACCAAAGAGATCAGAGAAGAACCAGAGAGAGACCAAAGAGAGACCAAAGAGATCAGAGAAGGACCAGAGAGACCAAAGAGTTCAGAGAAGGACCAGAGAGAGACCAGAGAGACACCAAAGGGGGACCAGAGGGGCAGGATTAGTTTTCTCCAAGACATCTATGATATATATGCTGGACATACATAAATACTTGTACGAGGCCTCTGAACATCGGGGCAGGGATTAGTAGAAGTTAGAACCCCCACCTCTGTCTTCGGTCAATGAAACATGAGTTTAGCCACACATTTTTGGCATGTGGCAGAGACAAATTTTTGCAATTTTATAACAAATGTAATGCAATTCTACTGATTTTGCCATGGGGAGAGATACTTTCTTTCAGTTTTCTAGCTAATTTCCTTAAATTCTACATATTTTGCCATGACTTATGCCATGTTAATGATATCTGAGTGAGAATGACTAACAACATCAATGGGACCCCCCTGGAGGTCAGGGCCCTTGGGCACGTCGGTATTCAGCCATAATTACTACAACTTTAGATAACTTACCAATAGAAAATGTGTTAACTGACATGGCTAATTGCGTGACTGTCAGTGACTGACAAAACAACATGTGATGGGGTGAGAGGGTGGGTGTTTGAAAGCTGGGCTGCTCAGACCCTTCCTGGCTGGAGAAGAACAACAGGCCTACTTTGACCTATCATATGACCAGGCTAAAGGCTACAAGGTGGTTAAGGCAGCGATTCTTGCCCGGAATGGCTACATGTTAATGACCCGGTCTTGAAGTTCCAGGAATGGACCTTTCTTCGCGCCCAGTCAGTTAGGGCCCAGATGCACGACCTCATCCGGCTGACGAAGGCCTGGTTGCAGAGTGACCCTGCAGGGCCCTGCGTGGTAGAGAGAGTGAACCACTTCCTACAGGCCCTTCCCTATATGATGCCAAGAAGGTGGCCAGGCAGGGCAATCCACAGTCCGTGGACCAACTAGTCTTTTAAAAACTAAATGAGATATCGAAATTTGACGCTTATCCTATGCCCCGTGTAGATGAGCTGATTGACCGCCTGAGCAACGCCTGGTATATCTTTTCACTGCAGACCCCACAGTGAGTATACAGCAGCATATTTGGATGGCGTGACTGTGCACAGCCCTAACTGGGAATCTCACCTGAAGCAGCTCAACACTGTCTTGGAGGCTCTTCGCAGAGCAGGTCTAACCGCCAATGCAAAAATATGCAGACTGGGACTTCAGGAAGCAGAGTACCTGGGTTTCACCATCGAGAGGGGCAACGTCAAACTGCAAGAGAAGAAATTTCAAGCCATCTGACAGTGGCCACAGCCCCAAACCAAGTCTCAGGTAAAAAACCTTTGAGGGGCTAACCAGCTATTACTGTAGGTTCATTCTTAACTATGCAACTGTAGCTTGTCATCTCCCAGACCTGACCAAAAAGACCCAGCCCAACGTGGTCAGGTTGACTGACAAAGCGAAAGAAGCCTTCCAGAACCTGGAGGAGGCCCTGTACTCTAGACCGGTCTTGGTGATTCTGGACTTTGGGAGAGAGTGGTGATCCAAACAGATGCCCTCGACACAGGGGTGGGAGCGGTCTTGTCCCAAGAAGTACGAGGGGAAGAGCATCCTATCCTATACATCAGCCGGAAGCTGTTGCCCCGAGAAACCAAATACTCAACAGTGGAGAAAGAGTGCCTAAGTTAAAGTACTACCTCTTGGGACGACACCTCACTCTGGTCACTGACCATACTCCTCTAGTCTGGATGTCCAGGAAGAAGGAAATCAACGATAGAGTGACCAGGTGGTTTCTCTCACTCCAACAGTATTGTTCCTTTGTTGTCCACAGGTCCTGGTCAAAACACGGGAATGGAGAAGCCTTGTCCCGTCACAACGCTCTGTGGACGGTGGCCGCCCGCCCGCCGGGTCAGAGCTGACGAGGGGGGTGTGTGACGGAGTGACAGGTTGGGTGTGTGAAGGCCAATATATTGCTGACAGTTGGCTACATCTGTTGGCCCGGAAGAGGAAGAGCCTAATTACACACATTTGTATATAATTAGCTTGAAGGTTGGGTTGTGTCTGTTTTTACCTGGCTTTGCCCAGATCTGTTTTTGGTCTGGAGCAGCAAGAGCTGATCTGCAGGGCCCTCCAACACTGGGAGGGATATCGAACCTAACTGGACGTTACTTGGCAGTAAGCCTGACCAAAGTAAGGACAAGCCTGTTGAATTTCTGTTTTCTTTTGTTGGAAAATACCTCGCCCTGCCTGTCAATTACAGTAGAGCCAACGTTCATGTAGACCTATGTTATCACACCACAAGGGCAAAGCATTTTAACAACATACTGTAAGTAGTAACCTAGGGATGTTCTTTCACCCTACCCACATGTTTAGGCATTACATCTCATAGCGGGCTATTGGTACTATCACTTTCATAGCATCATCCTTCACCCTTCACTATTGTCACGCCTTGGTCATTGTATTTTGTGTTTTTGTTATATGTTTGGGTAGGCCAGGGTGTGACATGGGTTTATATGTTGTGATTCGTATTGGGGTTTGTATTATTTGGGATCGCGGCTGATTAGGGGTGTTGTTAGGCTTGGCTGCCTGAGGCGATTCTCAATCAGAGTCAGGTGCTTGTCGTTGTGTCTGATTGGGAACCGTATTTAGGTAGCCTGAGTTCGCTTTGTATTTTGTGGGTGTTTGTTCCTGTCTCTGTGCTGTAGTCACCAGATAGGCTGTAATTAGTTTCACGTTCCGTTCTGTTGTTTTTGTATTTAGTTTCAGTTATTTTCATGTACCGCGATTCTTTCATTAAAGTCATGAGTAACCTACACGCTGCATTTCGGTCCGACTCTCTTCATTCAACAGACGAACGCCGTTACAGAAACACCCACCTCTCACGGACCGAGCAGCGTGTAACTGGCAACGACGTAGATAACTGGCAGGAGCTAAAGAAGGACGTTATGGAAGGTAAAGGCATGGAGTATACGACGTGGGAAGAAATCGACAGGTGGGCGGCCGACCCAGAGAGAGTGCAGGCGCCTGCCTGGGATTCGCTTCAGCAGTGCGAAGAGGGCTACAGGCTAATGGAGTCAAAAAGCGAAAACCGAAAGTAACCCCCAATTATTTATTGGGGGAGGGCGCAGAGAGAGAGTGGCTGAGTCAGGGTTCAGACCTGAGCCAACTCTCCCTGTTAATCGTGAAGAGCAGTTGCAGTGGGAGAGGCTGCACCACTTGGAGAATTGGACATGGGAGGAGGAATTAGACGGTAAAGGACCTTGGGCTCAGCCTGGAGAATATCGCCGTCCCAAGGAAGAAATAGATGTGGCTAAAGTGGAGAGGCGCTGGTATGAGGAGGCAGCACGGCGACGCGGTTGGAAGCCGGAAAAGCAGCCCCCAAAAAATTATTGGGGGGGGCTAGAAGGGAGAATAGTTATGCCAGGTAGGAGACCTGCGCAAACTCCCTGTGCTCACCGTTGGGCTAGAGAGACCGGGCAGGCACCGTGTTATGCTATGGAGCACACGGTGTTTCCAGTGCGGGTGCAGAGCCAGGTGCAGCACATACCAGCCCTGCCTATTGGCCGGGCTAGAGTGGGCATCGAGCCAGGTAAGCTTGGGCAGGCTCGGTGCTCAAGAGCTCCAGTGCGCCTGCACGGTCCGGTCTATCCAGAGCCACCTCTACACACCAGTCCTCCGGTAGCAGCTCCCCGCACCAGGCTTCCTGTGCGTGTCCTCGATCCAGTACCACCAGTTCCAGCACCACACACCAGGCCTCCAGTGCGCCTCGCCTGTTCAGCGCAGCCAGCGCTTTTCTCCTCTCCTGCGCTGTCGGAGTCTCCCGCCTGTTTAGCGCAGCCAGAGCTTTTCTCCTCTCCTGCGCTGCCGGAGTCTCCCGTCTACCCAGCGCCGCCAGTGCTCCCAGTCTGCCCAGCGCCGCCAGTGCTCCCAGTCTGCCCAGCGCCGCCAGTGCTCCCAGTCTGCCCAGCGCCGCCAGTGCTCCCAGTGCTCCCAGTCTGCCCAGCGCCACCAGTGCTCCCAGTCTGCCCAGTGCTCCCAGTCTGCCCAGCACCGCCAGTACTCCCAGTCTGCCCAGCGCCACCAGTGCTCCCAGTCTGCCCAGCGCCGCCAGTGCCGCCAGTCAGCCCAGCGCCGCCAGACAACCAGTCTCTTCCAGATCTGCCAGACAACCAGTCTCTTCCAGATCTGCCAGACAACCTGACTCTTCCAGTTCCGCCAGCCAGACAGGATTTACCGGAGCCTACTACCTGCCTGAGCTTCCTCTCAGTACTGGGCTTCCTCTCAGTACTGGGCTTCCTCTCAGTACCGGGCTTCCCCTCAGTCCCGGGCTACCCCTCTGTCCCGGGCTGCCCCTCTGTCCCGGGCTGCCCCTCTGTCCCGGGCTGCCCCTCTGTCCTGAGATGCCCCTCTGTCCTGAGATGCCCCTCTGTCCTGAGATGCCCCTCTGTCCTGAGATGCCCCTCTGTCCCGAGCTGCCCCTCTGTCACGAGCTGCTCCTCAGTTATGTGGGGATCTGGGTGAGGACTATTAGGCCATGGTCGGCGGAGAGGGTGGATTATCCCAGGACGCGAAGGGGAGGAACTAGGACATTAATGGAGTGGAGTCCACGTACCGAGCCAGAACCGCCACCATGGACAGACGCCCACCCGGACCCTCCCTATGCTCTTGAGGTGCGTCCGGGAGTCCGCACCTTAGGGGGGGGGGTTCTGTCACGCCTTGGTCATTGTATTTTGTGTTTTTGTTATATGTTTGGGTAGGCCAGGGTGTGACATGGGTTTATATCCTTCCTGTTTGGCCCTGTCCGGGGGTGTCCTCGGATGGGGCCACAGTGTCTCCTGACCCCTCCTGTCTCAGCCTCTAGTATTTATGCTGCAGTAGTTTATGTGTCGGGGGGCTAGGGTCAGTTTGTTTATCTGGAGTACTTCTCCTGTCCTATTCGGTGTCCTGTGTAAATCTAAGTGTGTGTTCTCTAATTCTCTCCTTCTCTCTTTCTTTCTCTCTCTCGGAGGACCTGAGCCCTAGGACCATGCCCCAGGACTACCTGACATGATGACTCCTTGCTGTCCCCAGTCCACCTGGCCATGCTGCTGCTCCAGTTTCAACTGGCCTGGGCCCTAGGACCATGTCCCAGGACTACCTGACATGAGGACTCCTTGCTGTCCCCAGTCCACCTGGCCATGCTCCTGCTCCAGTTTCAACTGTTCTGCCTTACTATTATTCAACCATGCTGGTCATTTATGAACATTTGAACATCTTGGCCACGTTCTGTTATAATCTCCACCCGGCACAGCCAGAAGAGGACTGGCCACCCCACATATGCTCTCTCTAATTCTCTCTTTCTTTCTTTCTCTCTCTCGGAGGACCTGAGCCCTAGGACCGTGCCCCAGGACTACCTGACATGATGGCTCCTTGCTGTCCCCAGTCCACCTGACTGTGCTGCTGCTCCAGTTTCAACTGTTCTGCCTTATTATTATTTGACCATGCTGGTCATTTATGAACATTTGAACATCTTGGTCATGTTCTGTTATAATCTCTACCCGGCACAGCCAGAAGAGGACTGGCCACCCCACATAGCCCGGTTCCTCTCTAGGTTTCTTCCTAGGTTTGGCCTTTCTAGGGAGTTTTTCCTAGCCACCGTGCTTTTACACCTGCATTGTTTGCTGTTTGGGGTTTTAGGCTGGGTTTCTGTACAGCACTTTGAGATATCAGCTGATGTACGAAGGGCTATATAAATAAATTTGATTTGATTTGATTTATATGTTGTGATTCGTATTGGGGTTTGTAATATTTGGGATCGCGGCTGATTAGGGGTGTTGTTAGGCTTGGCTGCCTGAGGCGATTCTCAATCAGAGTCAGGTGCTTGTCGTTGTCTCTGATTGGGAACCGTATTTAGGTAGCCTGAGTTCGCTTTGTATTTTGTGGGTGTTTGTTCCTGTCTCTGTGTTGTAGTCACCAGATAGTTCTGTTGTTTTTGTATTTAGTTTCAGTTATTTTCATGTACCGCGATTCTTTCATTAAAGTCATGAGTAACCTACACGCTGCATTTCGGTCCGACTCTCTTCATTCAACAGACGCGCCGTTACAACTATAGAGACACCTCTAATCTCAAATCAAGCTTGTGGATAACGAAAATTTATGGGAACATACTATGTGGCTCTCAAGACCAAAGTAACGGTTAACTGTGGGTGAATGTCTTTTCCCTGGCAACAATGACAGTGTCCAGTACACAGTAAAAGATAACAGGTTTGAGTTAATTAGCCATTCATTCCATTCCTGTGATTCCAGTCACTATGCAGACTCGCTGCTGTGATAGGTCATTTTGATAATGCTTGAGAAAAGGCTGTCATGTTGACCTAATAGGCTAGACGCACACAAAACACAGCTTATCCATCCAAAGCACGTGTGGAGAGACTGGGGACCTTGCGTCTACTCTCTGCCTATTTATCGTACAGGAGATTAAGCTCGGCCTAATGCAAGACAAGTAAGTTCTTTAACTTGCTCACTTGGTTTCATCAGTTCAATTATGTTTCTAATCCCAGTTAAACTGTTGACCCCATTGCAGGTCCATTTAGAGTGCTATGACTCATTAAACTACCATAACGTTTATGGTAGCGGCGTATCAACCAATTACAGCACCTGACCACCAGCAGTAGGCTTTATAAGTATTTTTGCAAAGAGATCAGAGCCCAGAGAAATATAAGAATTCATGTTTTCCAATAACCTTTTTGAGGATAAGACATTTTGTGAATCCAGGCCTGACTGTTACATTAGATCAAATATAAACATTTAATACAGACTGAAACCAACACAGAATAATTTTGTATGTGACTTTATTGCTGTCAATATGCATGTCATTTGAAAAATATGCCAAATAACTCACTTTAAGTAACATACTCATTCAAAAATAGTCTATACCAATTATCAATGAAATACCATAAATCTTACAGGTATTCATTTATCTTAAAGTATAGTTTTATTGCTTGAATATTTTGTTCTACGTTTTACAATAAACTGACATTTGTATCTCAGTGCTTGTGCTTGTTAAATATGAACCATGTTTGTAGATAAAGATTCTCAAATGTGTCAACTTTATTAAAAAGAAAAGTTTATAAAATTAGCCCCCTATGAATCAACAAATTTTACAGCAAAACATGGACTCATCCTAAACTTAGAAACCTAGAAAATGAATATGCTGTCAAGATATACAGACAACTAACATTTGCCTCAAGACAGATCAAGATGGGAGCTGCATATTTGGGATAGAAAACATGACAATAGGGACCATGATTAAGAGTGTACCATCATTTTGACATTCATCACAGTTCTATCATACTTCAGATACACTTACAATACAACATTTTTTTTGACATTATACCACGCAAGATTACAAACACAATTGTATTATATTATCGCTGCAGTATATTAGCTTTCATACACTCCTGTAAGAGTAGCATGAAGATAACAGCATAGATAAGAATCACAGTGAAAGTTTTGATTAATCTCATTTAATTGGCTGAGATGAATGCTTGAAGATGTTACAATTTAAATAATTTACAAACCCAGTAATCAGTAAGACCACATAACCAAAAGCTCTATCTTCAAGCCACTTAGAAACTGCAATTAGTCCAAATCCAGTCCAGGAATTTTTGCACAAGTAAATAATTTAAGCCTACATTTCTACAAGGGCTGCAATGCATCTGTGAGAGCTGGCAACCGAGAAAGCTGGCTGGTGGAGGAGATTAAATGTTGAATGGGTGTGAATGAATATTTGGTCATGGAACTTTGAAAAGCTGTACACTATATGCAACATTAGTTCTTGCAGAAATGCAAGACAAGTAAGTTGAATATTGCATTGTCTCACAGTGATTCTTCAATGATATCGTAGATCATAATCATAATATTATTTCATATCCTTAAAAAACACTTACTAAATGATCACTTCATTAGAAAAGGTCATAATAAAAATGTTGCCCCACAGACAACTGGAAAAATTGTCATATTGTAAATACACGTAATTATTATTTCACTTAATCTCTCAGCGATATAATATACGTCACTGTTATTGCATTTATTTCAATGTGATACAAATAAAAAAATCTCAAATGAATTAGTTACAGAGCAAAAGAAACTCAGAAAGTGATACGGTAGAGATCCTGTGCTGTGCCCTTTTCATGCAAATAATTCAGTATTAATGATGTCAAATCATTGCATAATAATAACGTGTTCATCATAGTGTACTTATAATGCCTGGCACCTACAGTACATTAATTAAGTCAAAGAGGTAGAGCTACAAATAAGTATATTTATATATTTCAATCCCTACTAGAGATAATCGTAGTTGGAGTCCTCCTGTCTCTTACTAAGCCGATAGGAACAACAGACGAGGGTTAATTCCACAAATTCAATTATAATTCCAAGTCAGTCGTTGGGTTAAGAGATCATTAATTTCCTCTGAATTCCAATGTTAGGTCAATTCAAATATTTTCATTCCCAATTGAAATGATCCCCAACAATTCCCTCAGGCTTTAAGGCTGATGTCAGTGTTCAGATAGCCAAGTTATACTGGAAATATAGAAATACACGTTTAAATGATTTAAAACAAATCCTGCAGTTGATTTGACACTTTTTGCATTAATTATATTACCTGGGAAATGTACAAATATTGAATTGCAATTCAATTCAAAAAACATTTTCTTTTCAATTCCAATTCAAACAGTATAATTCCAATTCAATTCCAAAACTTTAAAATTCTTTAAATTAGAATGTAATTCAACAGAAATTCTCCACTTCATGAGTGATTTCAAGAATTGAATTAGAAATTCTAATGACATTGCAATTGACCTCAACCCTGCAACAAACATAACTAATAGAACAGACCAATCAGAAAAGTTGATCAGTTTCATACACACTGGGAAGGAAAATAGCCAAACCAACATTTTGGTTCAAGAGCAACAAATATTTAGCATATATAAATATGACAATACAGGTGTGAAGGACAGAAACACATGAAATCCAAAAAGGACACTATGGGCCTACGATGAACAGTTGAACATGAAATGATAATGGGATTTTTAAGTTTGATCTGTTCTGGCAGGCATAGAATAGGACAGTCAAGTCCAACTTCACAGCTCCATAAGAGTTGCATAATAAAGTGTGTTGTACTTAATTACCTAACAGGCATGAATTATGAATACATGAAGCATTGTATTAGTTTAAATGCTTTATAAATCATTAATACCATACCCAAGCAGTGAATGGCTTCCAAAGAACTTCAACGTTTCCCTTGGTGTAGAGCATGACCTCTACAGCAAATTAAGGATTTTCAAATGCAACCCCTCCCCCTCTCATACAAACACTTACATCTCCCCGTTTCACAAGGCTCCCTCCTATACTTCTCTTCTCAAAACAAAGACTTCTGTCAGTTATCTTAAGCAGGACATTTAAAAGAGAATTATAAAACAAGTGCTACAGTATAAATGAGGCTGCTGTAGGGGTCTTTGTTTACATCCAAAATGGCATCTCATTCCTTACATAGGACTCTGGTCAAAAGTAGTGCACTAAGAGGACAAGAGTAGTGCACTATATAGGGAATAGGGTGCAATTTCAGATGCACTTTGTGCTGTGTTGATTAGTGCTGGTTTTGTTGGGTTGTTTGTGTTAGACTAGAGGGACATTTCAGATCCCGGAGACTAGTTTTTCCAGAAGAAACCGTTGTCTTCTGGCTCCAGGTCGATTCTAATCTGAGGCACAGCTTTTTTTCAATAGATTCAGACTGAGAGATAGAAAGAGAGGAGAGGGATAAAGAGCGAGAGAGTGAGAGAGAGAGGAGACAGAAAGAAGGTAGAGAGATTGAACAACCATGACACGCTATTATACTCTATGACTGATTGTCACACTATAGAAATCTGTGGGTGTCTGGGGGTATAGAATAAGTCACGCAGGCTCGCTCACACAGATACCTTGCTACAGTAGTGGGCTCAAAGTAGTCCTCAACATGGTGAGTGTTGGTCACGGAAAGACGACGGGGGTCCTAAGAGAAAAGACAAAACACATACAACATTAACAAGTTTCAGCCACTTAAATATTCACTCTCAAAATATCATCATATTTCAGACCAGGTCCAGCAAAAGAGGATAAGCGTTGCAAAGCCATGATGTTTCCCAGTAGGAGCAGCTGTTAATTAAGCATTTGTAAGCAGCTGTTAATTAAGCATTTATAAGCAGCAATAGAACAATAAGAAAGGATTAGAAAAGTAAGCTCATCTGCGTTAGTGTGCAGAATACAGCTGGATGTCTGCAGAGTCAGAGAAAAGCAAGAGATGTGATCAAGACTCAAAGATGAGGTTAGTGCTTCACAAAGGGGAAGAGGGATAAGGAGAGACAGAGAGAGATATATACAGTGCCCATGGAAAGTATTCAGACCCCTTGACTTTTCCCACATTTTGTTACATCAGACTTCTTATAAAATTGTTTTTTTTAAAGATATCCACACACAATACCCCATAATCACAAAGTGTAAACAGGTTTAAGACATTTTTGCTAATTTAAGTCGGTTAGGACATCTACTTTGTGCATGACACAAGTCATTTTTCCAACAATTGTTTACAGACAGATTATTTAATTTATAATTCACTGAATCACAATTCCAGTGGGTCAGAAGTTTACATACACTAAGTTGACTGAGCCTTTAAACAGCTTGGAAAATTCCAGAAAATGATGTCATGGCTTTAGAAGCTTCTGATAGGCTAATTGACATCATTTGAGTCAATTGGAGGTGTACCTGTAGATGTATTTCAAGGCCTACCTTCAAACTCAGTGTCTCTTTGCTTGACATCATGGGAAAATCAAAAGAAAGCAGCCAAGAAAAATTGTAGACCTCCACAAATCTGGTTCATCCTTGGGAGCAATTTCCAAACACCTGAAGGCACCATGTTCATCTGTACAAACAATAGTACGCAAGTATAAATACCATGGGACCACGCAACCGTCATACCGCTCAGGAAGGAGACGCGTTCTGTCTCCTAGAGATTAACGAGACGCGTTCTGTCTCCTAGAGATTAACGTACTTTGGTGCGAAAAGTGCAAATCCATGCCAGAACAACAGCAAAGGACCTTGTGAAGATGCTGAAGGAAACATGTACAAAAGTATCTATATCCACAGTAAAACGAGTCCTATATCGACATAACCTGAAAGGCCGCTCAGCAAGGAAGAAGCCACTGCTCAAAAACCGGCATTAAAAAAAACAGACTACGGTTTGCAACTGCACATGGGGATAAAGCACGGGGGTGGCAGCATCATGTTGTGGGGGTGCTTTGCTGCAGGAGGGACTGGTACACTTCACAAATTAGATGGCATCATGAGGAATGTAAAATTATGTGGATATATTGAAGCAACATCTCAGGAAGTTAAAGCTTGGTCGCAAATGGGTCTTACAAATGGACAATGACCCCAAGCATACATCCAAAGTTGTGGCAAAATGGCTTAAGGACAACAAAATATAATTACAAGCATTTCATAAGTGTCAAAGGCTTTTATTGACAATTACATGAAGTTGATGTAAAGAGTCAATATTTGACCTGACCTAAGACAGGGAATTTTTACTATAATTAAATGTCAGGAATGGTAAAAAACTGAGTTTAAATGTATTTGGCTAAGGTGTATGTAAACTTCCGACTTCAACTGTAGTATTCAGACCCTTTGCTATGAGACTCGAAATTGAGCTCAGGTGCATCCTGTTTCCATTGATCATCCTTGAGATGTTTCTACAACTTGAATGGAGTCTGCCCGTGGTCAATTCAATTGATCGGACATGCGAAAACCAAGCCATGAGGTCAAAGGAATGGTCCGTAGAGCTCAGAGACAGGACTGTGTTGAAGCACAGATCTGGGGAAGGGTACCAAAACATTTCTGCAGCATTGAAGGTCCCCAAGAACACAGTGGCCTCCATTCTTAAATGGAAGAAGTTTGGAACCACCAAGACTCTTCCTAGAGCTGGCAGCCCAACCAAACTGAGCAATCGGGGAGAAGGGTTTTGGTCAGGGAGGTGACCAAGAACCCGATGATGTAGTGTGAATTTCCTGTATTACCAAATCATGAGAGAGCAAACCACACACCAGACAGAGTTATCATAAAGTCCATATTTAACTTTATTTATACACAACCCTGTGACTCTCAGATCAATACAGTGTCTATAAATGAATTCTCTGAGAGTGCTTACACATTGCAATTGAGATCCTTTATAGCAAAGACACACATAGCCAGACAGCATTGGCTATAAATTATCGTTCAGCTTTGGTCTCCTAAACTATGTTCTTATCTCGCTCTTGGTACCACTCAGGACCACCTTACCTCATTACCTCACCCAATGGCATATATCAAATAAACCCCTCCTGGACAAGATCACAGACAGTGACTGGCACACAGACATTGTGGAGCCAATAGATAATTGGTTCCCCCTCAGTCATCCCTTCACATGGTTTAAAAGATACGTTTACATATGAAGACAAGCTTGACCTCTCCCTTTTCTGTGGCCCAAGTAACTGAACCCTGAAAGAGAATAGATAACTGCAAACGGCCAACACTATAGTACAACAAAATACATTATAAATGACAAGTATCTCACAAGCATATTATGAAAATAAAACATCTTAGCTAAATATGTGTAGTAAATACCAAGTAATTCTGATTCTGCCACGTCAATGGTCACTCTGACAGGGCTCTAGAATTCCTCTGTGGATATGGGAGAACCTTCCAGAAGGACAACCATCTCTGTAGCACTCCACCAATTAGGCCTTTATGGTAGAGTGGCCAGAGGGAAGCCACTCCTCAGTAAAAAGGCACATGACAACCTGCCTGGAGTTCACCAAAAGACACCTAAATTGACTCTCAGACTATGAGAAATTAGATTCCCTGGTCTAATGAAACCAAGATTGAACTCTTTGGCCTGAATGCCAAGTGTCACGTCTAGAGGAAATCTGGCACCTTCCCTACGGTGAAGCATGGGGTGGCAGCATCATGCTGTGGGGATGCTTTTCAGGGACTGGGAAACTAGTCAGGATTGAGGCAAAAATGAACGGAGCAAAGTACAGAGACATCCTTGATGAAAACCTGCTCCAGTGCGCTCAGGACCTCAGTTCACCTTCCAACAGGACAACAACCCTAAGCATACAGCCAAGATAATGTAGGAGTGGCTTTGAGACAAGTCTCTGAATGCCCTTGAATGGCCCAGCCAGAGGCCGGACTCTGAAACATCTCTGGAGAGACCTGAAAATAGCTGTGCAGCAACACTCACCATCAAACCGGACAGAGCATAAAAGGATCTGCACAGAAGAATGGGAGAAACTCCCGAAATACAGGTGTGCCAAGCTTGTAGAGTCCTACGCAAGAAGATTTGAGGCTGTAATCGCTGCCAAAGGTGCTTCAACAAAATACTGTGTAAAAGGTCTGAATACTTATGCAAATGTTATATTTCTTGTTTCTTTTCTTTTTTGTCATTATGGGGTATTGTGTGTAGATTGATGAGAAAAACTGTTTTTTAATCCATTTTAGAATAAGGCTGTAACCTAACAAAATGTGGAAAAAGTCAAGGGGTCTGAATACAGACAGAGAAAGAGCGAGCGAGACAAATAGAGACAGAGGGGGAAGGAGGCAAGAAGGTAAGAGAAACATTTCCAAGAAGGCCTTAGCAGCACTCATTAAGACTGCTTTTACACATAATACATAAATATGTGTAGTAAATATCTCTTTCTCTTCACCACAGATGTGCAACTTTCCTGCTTACACTATCCTTACTTTACCCATGTGTGCAGTTATTAGCATACCGTAAATACACAGTACATAGACAAACAAAACAAGGATAGCTATTCAAACTATACAGGAGTTTGTGATCTAAACCATATTGCAGATACTGTTGCACACTTGATTAATAAAAAGATTCACAAAAGTGTGGACCTTTCAAAAGTCTTGGCTGACAACAAACACTGTCTACTCTACTGGTATAATGGTAATTAGCATCAGAGAGTCATTGGGAGAATCTCAATTGCATATTCCTCGCGTCCTCTCCGCGCCTCCTTCTCAAAACCCCTTGGAAGAGAAGGTCAGAGGGGACGGACCTCTGGCTTCCTCATCTAATGGATTTTGAGAAGGAGGCGAGGAGTATGCAATTGAGATTCTCCCATTCTCTTTACACTACCCCTCAGAGGGGGGGTATGTGGTGCAGAAGTGTCCAACACTACCTAAAGAGGTGGCTTGGAAAAGAGATTTGAATCTTGATCCGTCTCTTTACACTACAAAATATGTGTTGTGGAACTGGTATGTGTCGTCAAAGAAGTGTAGTGTAAAAAGGCTCTAAGCCCCGTACAGTTGTGGGTACGAGACCCCATGCAGTCTTGTTGTACTCACTGTCCGAGGCCTTATCCTTATTCCCCAACATGGGCTCCGTCTCCATTATATCCATGGAGATTTTAATACTGGGGATTTTGTCATTGTAGGGGTACTCAGGGGGCTGGAGGGAGAGAATAACAATTGCTATACTTTCTGCTACTTACTTCAACTCATTTAACACTATAGCAAATAACTACCTGGGTCATACTCATTAGGGCACACTATAGCAAATAATTTTTCAATGGAAAACCAAAACGGGGGTTTCTCATAAGTTCAGGTACTGTAGTCCCTCCCTGTTTCATTGTGTTTTCTTCTGTTTGGTACCTAATGAATACGACCCATGTATCTACTGTTATGGCGTCCAGTGGTGCGCCGTTTAAACAAACAAACAAGTAATTCATAATGTCATCCATGCTGTGTAATTATCATTTTACAATGTAGTTTCTACACAAATACCTGGTGATATCTGTACCATATGTATGTCCGTAGGAAAAGACAGTGCTCAGACAGACAGTGTTCATTTCAGTACCGTAACATAAAGTGTTAGCCAGTTCTCATTTGGAGAACAGTGTTCACAGAAGGGATAGTTTCGGATAGGAGGAGTGGTGTGACTGTTAGGAGGGAGGACAGGTCATGAGTTAAGCGTGCTAGTGTTCTACAAAAAGTAACATGCTACTGTTACCTCTACTGTTACTACTACTACTACTACTACTACTACTACTACTACTACTACTACTACTACTACTACTACTACTACTGCTACTACTGCTACTACTGTAACTACTACTACTACTGTTACTACTACTGTTACTAGTACTACTACTACTACTACTGTTACCACTACTACTACTACTACTACTACTACTGTTACTACTACTATTACTACTACTACTACTGTTACTACTACTGTTACTACTACTGTTCATACTACTACTACTGTTACTACTACAAATACTACTACAAGGTAGATTCCCTTGGGGGAAACACATGAAATCAAGCAGACTGATCCACTTTCAATAAAGCCTCAAAATGACTTACAAAATCGATTTCACTGTCGATGCTTCCTTTCTTCTGTTTCTTCTTCCTCTTCTCATCCTCCTTCTTCTTCTTGTCTTTCTCTGGGATGACGTCATCCAGGTAGCTGAGATCTTGCTGGGAGAAGATGTAGTCCATGGCCTTTCTGACTGCCACCAGGGCCAAGATCTGGAGAGATGGACACAGACACGTCAGTGGGGATAGATAATGGTTCTACTATATACTGTGTTGGTGGGTACATGGCTGGATGCATTGTATAGTATTGTGTGTTTATGTCTGTCAGTAACGGTTTCCACACTGCTTAAGTGAATGTGTCACTAATATATTGTACACGTGTATGAATGTTTTTTTATTGGCTCCTTGGTACATTTCATCGTGTAGGTGTACTTGTTTGTGTATGTCGGACTGTCAGACACGTACCTGTGAGTGTGTGTCTGTGCATGCCTAGGTGTACTAAAACTCTAAACCACTTTTATTCTCCCCACAGAAACACATATAAGGCCCTCCCTCACACTCCCTTCAGAAAATCTGACCATGACTCTCTTCTCCTGCTTCCTGTTTACAAACAAATGCTCAAACAGGAAGTACCAGTGACGCGTTGCAGCAGTGATCCGATGAAGCAGACACGAGGCTACAAGACTGGGAGTACAGACTGGGATATGTTCCAGGATTCTTCCCATACCATTGAGGAGTTTACCACACCACTCAAGGGATTCATCAATAAGTGCATAGATGATGTCATCCCCATAGTGACTATACAAATGTATCCAAACCATAAAAACATGGATTACAGGCAATATCCTCGCTGGGCTAAAGGCTAGAGCTATTGCTTAAAAGTAAGGGGACACGGACATGGACGCATACATAGAAAGCATGCTACGGCCTCTGATCAGACATCAAACATGCAAAAGAACAATACAGAAGGAAGGTGGAATCCTATTTCAATGGCTTCAATGCTAAACGTACTGTATGTGGCAGGGCTAGCAAACGATAACGGATTACAAAGGGAAACCCAGCCATGAGATGCCCAGTGATGCTCCAAAACGAGCTAAATGCATTTTATGCTCGCTTCAAGGAAAACAATATTGAGTCCTGTTGTTCCGGATGACTGTGTGATCTCGTTCTCCATGGCCGATGTAAAACTTTTAAACAAGTTGACATTTTCAATCTCCACGTGTCCCAGTCTGTAATGTTTTAAACTGACCACCCATTGTCCCTGTTCCCAAGGACTCCAAGGTAACCAGGACCATCTACCTGTAGCACTCACATCTGTAATTATAATAATAATAATAATATATGCCATTTAGCAGACGCTTTTATAGACTTACAGTCTCATACATCTGAATGAACCCAATTATGAAGCTGCTTTGAAAGGCTTGTCATGACAAAAATCAACACTATCATCCCAGGCACCCTGGACTCACTCCAATTCGCATATTGCCCCAAGATCACACAGATCCACAGATAAAACAATCTCAACTGCACTTCACAGTGCCCTCTCGTACCTGGACAAGAGGGGAAATAGCTATGTGAGAATGCTGTACATAGACTACAGCTCAGCGTTCAACACCATAGGTCCCTCCAAGCTCATTACCAAGCTGGGGACCTTGGGACTGAACACCTCCCTCTGTAACTGGTTCCTGGACTTCCTGATGGGACTCTCCAAGGTGGTGAGTGTAGGCAACAACACCACTGCTAAGTGGACCCTCAACACACGGGCCCCTCAAGGGTGTGTCCTTAGTCTGTTTACCCACGATCGTGTGGCAACGCAAGACTCCAACACCATCATCAAGTTTGCTGAAGACACGACAGTGGCTGGCCTGATCACCAATGGTGATGAGAGCCTACAGGGAGGTGGTCAGAGACTTGGCAGTGTGGTGCAATGACAACAACCTTTCCTTCAACATCAGGAAGACTAAGGACTACAGGAGAAAGAGGGGATTGCATGCCCCCATCCACATTGACAGGGCGGTAGTGGAGAGGGTTGAGAGATTCAAGTTCCTTGGACCACCCCACACAGTCGTGAAGAGGGCACGACAGCGCCTCTTCCCCCTCCGGAGAGTGAAAAGATTTGGCATGGGCCCTCGGATCCTCAAAAGGTTCTACATCTGCTCCATCAAGAGCATCTTAACTGGCTGTATCACCGCTTGGTATGGCAAATGCACCACCAGACCACAAAGCTCTACTACGGGTGGTACAGACAGCCCAGTACATCACTGGGGCCGAGCTCCTAGTCTGTCCATTAGGCTAAGTTATGTCCATTAGGCTAAGGCTAATTCTAAATTACATTATGCTATAGAGACCTCTGAATATTCACTGTTAAGGGTTCATACACCTTTTCCATGACCTCTCTATGACCTTTAACCAAATGTTCATGGCTAGTATTATAGCCTACATGAAAACGTAAGCATTATTGACACTGGAAAGCTGCTGTGTCTGATCCCATGTAGACCTACCACCTCCTGCCATTGACCAAGGCACTTAAATCCCCACATAAAAATGCACTGTTAGTCACATGTTGTAAACATGTGGTCAACCCTCCATCTAGAGAGAACCTGGGTGTGAAGGCTTGGCTTTTGATCCAGCCCTGAAACACCCAAGTCTGCTTCTCAAGGTCCTGTCAAGTAGCTGATGTTTAGGCTGCAATGGGGTTCGACCAGGGCCTGAACAAAAGCCTGCACACCCAGTAACTATCCTGGAGGATGGTTGCCACAGTAGATATAAAATATTGTAACAATACATCCAAATACTTTTGTCTTTTTAAAATGATTCCCTCATTCAATAAATCAGGGATCAAATGGATAAGTTAGGCTACTTCAAAGCAAGGTATCTAACTAAACATGTTTATATATATATAAGGCTCAAATATGAATGTTTCAGGCGAGATCTATGCACAGTAAGTTAGTTGTAAATTAGACTATTCTTAGAATGTTTTTTACGTTGTCACAATTACATGGCTAGTGTTTAATAGAGGGGAATCCCAGCTTTCCAATGGTGCAGATTTATTTAGGCTCTACAGTGCCGGTGGAAAGGCCACAGCTAAATGAATGCTTAGTTAGCTATAGTTAACTAGAGATAAGTGCTACTAATTATGTTTTGAATTGGTGATCTAGTTGGTCTGTCTGTCATTATTGTATACCTGCTCTTTCTCCACGGGCAACGACCCACTCACACTGGTACACTCGCAGCACCACAGACAGGAAATGAAGGGTCAAAACGATAATGGCTGATATGTAGTTTTATTATTGATTGATCTTATTCAAAAGTGTCCTTTCATGAATTACATTAACAACAATTATGAAACTAATTTCCATGACCTTACAAACCCTAATTTGACGACTTGGCACAGTGCATCATGCCATTCAGGCTGGCGAAATCTCAAACAGCCTACTGTCACACACAGATTCACAGACGAACAGAAAATAAACTGAAACAAAGCAGAATCAGTAAATGAATGCCCATTCTCCATTACTATTCAATGAAGATCCCGCCTTCATTCTGCTTTGATCAACCTTTTGTCAGGATTTGGCCAGGGTTGTTCCGGTTTTTGGTCACTAGATGCCCCCATTGTGCCTTTTGACCTTTTGTTTTCCCTTGATCCCCATTATTATTTGCACCTGTGCCTCGTTTCCCCTGATTGTATTTAAACCCTTTGTTTTCCTCTGTTCTTTGCTCTGTGTTTGTATGTTAGCACCCAGCCCTAGTACTCTGAGAACTCTTGTTGATCCCGGTGGACTCTCTTGTGGAATTCTGTTTTTTGTTCTTGTTTGTTTGTTTTTTTGAGTATCTTTTGAGGCTTTTTGTGCTTTACCTTCCACCTTGTGGATTTACCTTTTTTGTCTTGGAGGATTACCTTTGTTCTTGTAGGATTCCTTTTGAGGTTGTGGAGTTACATGTTTTCCTGAAGAACTTCATTTTTTACTTAATTAAATACACCGTCTCAAGTACTGCTGTGTCTGCCTCATCTTCTGGGTTCTGCCGACTGTTCGTGGCTCAGTTGGTTAAGTGACTGTTTCTCACTCCGGAGACCGGGTTCGTAACCGGGTCCTGACACCTTTTTTGCCTCGTGTGTGAATCTGGGCCAGAGATAGGCTATTTTGTTTTTATAGAGGAGCCGGGTACGCAATTCCCCAAAAATGTGCCGGTACTACGTTCCGATCAGCTCCGGCCCAAGTCAAGCACTGGTCATAAGTTAATGAATGGTTACCTGGACTGTCTGCACGGACTCTATGCACATTCACTACACTGACACCCTCACACAAAACCCTCACACATTCACTACATACGCACACAGACACAAACATACTGACAACACAAACACACACACTTTTACCTTCATTTGCTGCTGCAACACTGTTCTTTATTTTACTCTTATTATTATCTATTATGATGCCTAGTCACTTAACCATGCCTTCATGTACATTATACCTCAAATACCTCCCACCCTTGCACAACGATCTAGTACTGGTACTTCCTGTATATAGCTATTACCCCTGCACATTTATCTGGTACTGGTACTTCCTGTATATAGCTATTAGCCCTGCACATTTATCTGGTATTGATACTACCTGTATATAGCTATTAGCCCTGCACATTTATCTGGTATTGATACTACCTGTTTATAGCTATGAGCCCTGCACATTTATCTGGTACTGGTACTTCCTGTATATAGCTATTAGCCCTGCACATTTATCTGGTACTGGTACTTCCTGTATATAGCTCATTTTTTGTGGATTTTATTCCTGGTGGTACTGTTTTAACTCTGCATCGTTGGGAAGGGCTCATAAGCATATCCTGGTTAAGTCTACTTTACACCCGTTGTATTCGGCGCATGTGACAAATAAACTTTGATATGTGTGTGTGTGTGTGTGCACGTGTGTTGCATGCTTAATCTTACCATGACAGGGAAGATGATTGCAGCGACAGTGGACTTGAGGACCCAGAGAAGGGCAAGGCAGAGGGCCTGTATGAAGGTGAACAGGTGGATACGACGCTGGGGAACGTGGCGCAAGTATATCAGGTCAGGCTGGTGCTTGGCTGGCATCAGGAGCAGCTGCAGCCGGTCCAAGAACTGATGGACAGACACAGTCGTACAGAAGTAAGGCCAGGATACATGGGGTAGGGAGCGACTGGCATCACAGACAATATTATTGATGGGCTAATAACTAACAGGCATAGAGTTACAGACTCCATTTTGGCTCTATCTGAGTGTTCTTTGACTTACAGTTGTACAGAGGTAAGGCCCAGATACATGGGAGTGGATGCGGCTGGTGTACCATGTTGGTTAGCAGTGGACTAATATCACTAACGCCTAGAATTTCAGACTGCATTTTGGGTCAGAGTCACTCACCTGGACACCGTTGAGAGATGCCACGCCCATGTAGAGGAACACGCCATAGAGCACGGGCATAGGAATGAACTGGGAAGACAGAACATGAATGGGTGAACAAGAGAAAGGTAATAGAGGCTGTATTTCCACAGAAATAATAACCAAAAAACAGCATTCCTCCCTTTGACTATTTTTTAGGGCTGATATGAAGTTAGGGTTAACCCTGTTTTCAATAACATCAGTGAGAGACAAATAACGATGCAACATGTCGTCAAAAGTTAACTCTCCAATTAATCACTGGGATATACAGTATATACACATAGATAGGGTGTGCTACCTTCTAATGTTTTGCAAGTTTATAGTCGGTTAGTCTGCACCTCGTTAACATTTTTGGTGTATGTCGTTAGCTTCTACTAAATAACATGTTGTATAACAAAACACAAATGTATTCTACGTAGAAGATGATCAATGCATTTACAGTCAGAACCAGCGTAAAATAGCAGTCTGTCGACATGGCCAAAGCACCTTATCTGGCATTACTAGAATGTGAGGTTACTAGAGTCGACCTGTCATGTGGCTGACCTCTGAACAGATCTGATAGAATGTGCTGTTACGAGAGTCGACCTGTCATGTGGCTGACCTCTGAACAGATCTGATAGAATGTGCTGTTACGAGAGTCGACCTGTCATGTGGCTGACCTCTGAACAGATCTGATAGAATGTGCTGTTACGAGAGTCGACCTGTCATGTGGCTGACCTCTGAACAGATCTGATAGAATGTGCTGTTACGAGAGTCGACCTGTCATGTGGCTGACCTCTGAACAGATCTGATAGAATGTGCTGTTACGAGAGTCGACCTGTCATGTGGCTGACCTCTGAACAGATCTGATAGAATGTGCTGTTCTGATAGAAGAGTCGACCTGTCATGTGGCTGACCTCTGAACAGATCTGATAGAATGTGCTGTTACGAGAGTCGACCTGTCATGTGGCTGACCTCTGAACAGATCTGATAGAATGTGCTGTTACGAGAGTCGACCTGTCATGTGGCTGACCTCTGAACAGATCTGATAGAATGTGCTGTTACGAGAGTCTACTACAGTAGATGCTTAAGATCTCATCTTCATTACAGATAGAGATATCCCCCAGGCAGTAGCGTCGTCTCTAGCTCTCTATTCTGGTCTTGTTGACCCATTACTTTCATGTGTTCTTTATTCTGATGAAATGTTCACATGACGTCTCGCTGTCATTATATGTATATTATATATATATAATGTATAGATCATGCATTCTCTATTGTACTTTTCTTTTTTTCTTTGACATTTTTATTTAAATGTAACCTTTATTTAACCAGGCGCTTTGTCCGGCCAAATCCGCCACCCTATGGGACTCCCAAGCACAGCTGGTTGTGATACAGCCTGTAATTGAACCAGGGTGTTTGTAGTGACGCCTCTAACACTGAAATGCAGTGCTTCAGACCGCTGCGCCACTCGGGAGCCTAAGTTGTACTAGGTACTGATTTATAGGTTTCCTGATTTTCTTTCTTGAGCATGTGACATATGTAATTATTATTTAAACAGAAGCCAGGTGTGGGTGCCTACCTATTACACTGATGGTGTGATTTCTGCCAAAACATTTATATTTTGTTTTTCACCTTTTTGGCATCATGACGACCAAATAAAATAATTTAGATTTTTGTATTTAAGCATCAGTTTTGGATCTTTATTTTCACTGGGTGGGTTTCCATCTAAGTATTCCTAGTTTTGATACCTACGCACCTGGAACTAACACTATTTGATAAAAAGGACCTTTCAAGAGCACAGACAGCCTCATAATTTATACTACCCTACAGTGTCCACAAGGGGGAGTACCATTCCCACTCACTGTAAGGACAATGACAGCTTTTATATTTATAATGGTCAGGTTAACAAGAGAACAAGAAACCTGACTAACCTGCTCACTGAGCAGCAAACTGAGCCTAAGCCCCGATTCACATCACCTCAATTAGGCCACTCACTAATTGGATGACTACAATATTTCACAATTTGAATGAGTGATGGGATTTTCCACTAAAAGGGGAGGACAGTGATCCAGTAAGATTTAAAGGGAATGACCATGGCGATTTGTGGGTTAGATTCCCGCTGGGACCACACATATGATAATGTAAGCAAGTACTACTGTAAATCACCTTGGATAAAAGTGTCTGCTAAATGGCATATATTATTATAGATTTAAGGGAATAGGCAGATTTAAAGGAGCCCAGAATAAAGAACAGGGCTCCGGGCAGCCGAGCGGAAATGGAGGAAAACTCGCCTCCCTGCGGACCTGGCATCCTTTCACTCCCTCCTCTCGTTTTCCTCCTCTGTCTCTGCTGCTAAAGCCACTTTCTACCACTCTAAATTCCAAGCATCTGCCTCTAACCCTAGGAAGCTCTTTGCCACCTTCTCCTCCCTCCTGAATCCCCCCCCTCCTCCCTCTCTGCAGATGACTTCGTCAACCATTTTGAAAAGAAGGTCGACGACATCCGATCCTCGTTTGCTAAGTCAAACGACACCGCTGGTTCTGCTCACACTGCCCTACCCTGTGCTCTGACCTCTTTCTCCCCTCTCTCTCCAGATTAAATCTCGCGTCTTGTGACAGCCGGCCGCCCAACAACCTGCCCGCTTGACCCTATCCCCTCCTCTCTTCTCCAGACCATTTCCGGAGACCTTCTCCCTTACCTCACCTCGCTCATCAACTCATCCCTGACCGCTGGCTACGTCCCTTCCGTCTTCAAGAGAGCGAGAGTTGCACCCCTTCTGAAAAAACCTACACTCGATCCCTCCGATGTCAACAACTACAGACCAGTATCCCTTCTTTCTTTTCTCTCCAAAACTCTTGAACGTGCCGTCCTTGGCCAGCTCTCCCGCTATCTCTCTCTGAATGACCTTCTTGATCCAAATCAGTCAGGTTTCAAGACTAGTCATTCAACTGAGACTGCTCTTCTCTGTATCACGGAGGCGCTCCGCACTGCTAAAGCTAACTCTCTCTCCTCTGCTCTCATCCTTCTAGACCTATCGGCTGCCTTCGATACTGTGAACCATCAGATCCTCCTCTCCACCCTCTCCAAGTTGGGCATCTCCGGCGCAGCCCACGCTTGGATTGCGTCCTACCTGACAGGTCGCTCCTACCAGGTGGTGTGGCGAGAATCTGTCTCCACACCACGAGCTCTCACCACTGGTGTCCCCCAGGGCTCTGTTCTAGGCCCTCTCCTATTCTCGCTATACACCAAGTCACTTGGCTCTGTCATAACCTCACATGGTCTCTCCTATCATTGCTATGCAGACGACACACAATTAATCTTCTCCTTTCCCCCTTCTGATGACCAGGTGGCGAATCGCATCTCTGCATGTCTGGCAGACATATCAGTGTGGATGACGGATCACCACCTCAAGCTGAACCTCGGCAAGACGGAGCTGCTCTTCCTCCCGGGGAAGGACTGGCCGTTCCATGATCTCGCCATCACGGTTGACAACTCCATTGTGTCCTCCTCCCAGAGCGCTAAGAACCTTGGCGTGATCCTGGACAACACCCTGTCGTTCTCAACTAACATCAAGGCGGTGGCCCGTTCCTGTAGGTTCATGCTCTACAACATCTGCAGAGTACGACCCTGCCTCACACAGGAAGCGGCACATGTCCTAATCCAGGCACTTGTCATCTCCCGTCTGGATTACTGCAACTCGCTGTTGGCTGGGCTCCCTGCCTGTGCCATTAAACCCCTACAACTCATCCAGAACGCCGCAGCCCGTCTGGTGTTCAACCTTCCCAAGTTCTCTCACGTCACCCCGCTCCTCCGCTCTCTCCACTGGCTTCCAGTTGAAGCTCGCATCCGCTACAAGACCATGGTGCTTGCCTACGGAGCTGTGAGGGGAACGGCACCTCAGTACCTCCAGGCTCTGATCAGGCCCTACACCCAAACAAGGGCACTGCGTTCATCCACCTCTGGCCTGCTCGCCTCCCTACCACTGAGGAAGTACAGTTCCCGCTCAGCCCAGTCAAAACTGTTCGCTGCTCTGGCCCCCCAATGGTGGAACAAACTCCCTCACAACGCCAGGACAGCGGAGTCAATCACCACCTTCCGGAGACACCTGAAACCCCACCTCTTTAAGGAATACCTAGGATAGGATAAGTAATCCTTCTCACCCCCCCCCTTTAAGATTTAGATGCACTATTGTAAAGTGACTGTTCCACTGGATGTCATAAGGTGAATGCATCAATTTGTAAGTCGCTCTGGATAAGAGCGTCTGCTAAATGACTTAAATGTAATGTAAATGTAAAGGGAACAGGTGTTTGAAGTGTTACCTTGAGGATAGGAGCCATGAAGACAGACAGTCCAGTCAGAACAAAGACAAAGACACCGGTCACTCTCTGCTCTCTGAGGTAAGAAAAAGCATAGTTCATCACATCACACAGACACCACAGTCAGTTTTCTAACTTTTCTGTCCAAACTATTGACCACTGTTCTGATATGACAATCAAATAACTTCAACATGTTCATGCAGTGCTATGGGAAGGGCTCGAAATGACCATTTGTTAGCACTGGTGCTACATGAAATTTAGCAGCACCAGAAAATACAATTAAATGTTTTTGTTGTTGATTGAGATAAATTTATATTAGGTCTAATATAAGATTTAACTACTTTTAAAGCACATGTTGTGCCCTAGAAATGAATATTTAACACTTTAAAGACATTTGTTAATTATAAAAGCTCAAATGTTTATACTTACACATGTCACTGAAATTACAAAGTAATTTGTGGTATACTAGGTTTCTACATGGTCTAAAAGCCTTGTGTAAAATTGCACACTATCTCTTTAAAAACGTCATGTTTGTGATGACTACATGCAAGAGATCTCATTCATTCAATTGCTATGATCATTGGTCTCCTGAAGAAGCTATCCCTTTTCCTTTCTGTGCCCCTAAATGTGTGGATATAGGTCTACTGGTAGTCACCAGGTTGTTAGCGGGTGTTACAATGATGTTACATGACTTAAGTGTAAACAAATGGTTCATGACACACAAATAGTTTTAGAATGGCCCATGAAATGGTTTATGAATTTTGAATATAAAATGCGGTTTCGGTGATCCGCTTATAGGAAGAAGGTAAAAATGCTGCGCCATATGAGTCGGATATTTTAAACATTTTAGTATTCTCGGACAACTTAGGACGTTGCACACCCTTGGCTGAATGCTGTGTGCAATATCCTAAGTTGTCATAAAATACAAAAATGGTGGTAGAAAATGTTGTTTTATTAATTAAGACAGTACATATTTTCCCCAGTGTTTCATGGCAGCTCACCATTAAAGCTAGTTAACGAGGAAAATGATGCCTTTGCAGCCTGAATGGAGGATGCTTTATGTATGAGCCGGAAATGCACATCAATCCTAGATGATAGTTCAGATCTCCCAGCCACTATCGGCTTCGTGTTTTTACTCTAGGGCACTCGGAAACAAATGTATAGTGAAACCGTATTATTACAACATTATCTGGGAGATATTTTTCTAGATGCACAGTGCTCCCAAAATAAAAACTACTTTTGCGATCAAATTGGTGGCACTTTAGAGCCCTGTCTATGGGATTGTAAAATGTCATGTATCAATTTAAAACAAAACAAAAAACAGACCTTAGGTGGGAATGGCAACAAAGTGAAACTAAGGCCTTTGTAGGCTGCATGTGAAAGAGCCAGGAATCGTTCTGCTCTGATAACTCTCTTCGCTCCACTGACCCTCTCTCCTCGCTTACCTCTTAACTCTCTAACTCCCTCCCACCCGCCCTGCTCACCCCCTCCCCACCTACCTCTCCGCTCACCCACCTGACACCCAGGAACTTGGGTTGCTCCCCAGGGGCAGAGCACTGGGTCTCCATCTTCAGAGAGTCGATGTGAGCGATGGAGATGACAGTAGCAGCCACGTACCAGGGCAGGCCCATGAAGGAACAAACGATCAGTAGTATTGCTACCCAGAACAGGTCCAAATGGTAGCCTGCCCCTTTCTGTGAGGACCAGGAGAGGAGAAGGTGTGTCAGTAACCACTAACCACAAGCAAACAGAGTCTAGTTCCTTAAACAAGTTACTATTGATGTAACATCCAATACAAAGTGTTGAAACCCCCCCCCAGAGCTCCCATTTCAGTCTCTACCCCTCTTCACCTACCCCCTAAAGCCATTTATTCCCTCTTCTGCTGTGCCCTCATTCTCTTATCTTAAGACATTATCGTATTTAATCTCCTTACCCCTCTGACCCAGTGGCCCTTCATCCCTCAATGTTCCCCTTCCATCCCTCCCATCCTCCCTTCCTCTACATCCACCCCTCCCTTTCCCCTCCATCCCCTCTACCTTAAGTTTGTGCTCCTTCCTGTTCACGATGACGGCGGTGATCTGCTGGTCCATGAACACCAGGATGGTGACCAGGAGAGCAGGGAGGGCTGCTGCCAGATAAACCCACCACGGGTTCCCTCCAAATGGGGGCACGAACCAGCCACGGTTGGGGCTGGTGGGCTGGGGACCAGGAGCAGAGAGACACAGCCAGTCAGATATATAGTAGGTTAGGGTGGATAAACACACAAGACAACAGACACACATCATCCTTGCCAAGTAAACAGTCATGGGTGCAGGATGTTGTTAGAAATGTCATTTTGTTGTTATAACATTACACTAACTCATGGAATATATTTTATATTACAGTTGCCCAGACAATAACCTAAAAAGTTACTACTCACTCTGTTCTCACAAATGACAGTAAGAAATGTGAAGGGAGGGTGACCACAAAAATGTGTGCGTAAAGTAGAGGTAAAGAAACTCTTGCAAATAATGTGATATTTTTTTTTATTCTGGGGAAGAGGCTTCCAGTTGGGGGGGATTGGAGCAGAACGGGGTGGTTAACTTCAGAACCGATACTTCACCCCTCCTCACCCACACTCCCTCCACCACTTGAGACACCCTAGGCCCTCCACCACTCGAGACAGCATAGGCTCTCCACCACTCGAGACACCCTAGGCCCTCCACTACTCGAGACACCCTAGGCCCTCCACTACTCGAGGCAGCATAGGCCTTCCACCACTCGAGACAGCATAGGCCCTCCACCAATCGAGACAGCATAGGCCCTCCACCACTCGAGACAGCATAGGCCCTCCACCACTCGAGACAGCATAGGCCCTCCACCACTCGAGACACCCTACGCCCTCCACTACTCGAGGCAGCATAGGCCTTCCACCACTCGAGACAGCATAGGCCCTCCACCACTCGAGACAGCATAGGCCCTCCACCACTCGAGACAGCATAGGCCCTCCACCACTCGAGACAGCATAGGCCCTCCACCACTCGAGACAGCATAGGCCCTCCACCACTCGAGACAGCCTAGGCCCTCCACCACTCGAGACACCCTAGGCCCTCCACCAATCGAGACACCCTAGGCCCTCCACCACTCGAGACAGCCTAGGCCCTCCACCACTCGAGACAGCCTAGGCCCTCCACCACTCGAGACAGCCTAGGCCCTCCACCACTCGAGACACCCTACGCCCTCCACTACTCGAGGCAGCATAGGCCTTCCACCACTCGAGACAGCATAGGCCCTCCACCACTCGAGACAGCATAGGCCCTCCACCACTCGAGACACCCTACGCCCTCCACTACTCGAGGCAGCATAGGCCTTCCACCACTCGAGACAGCATAGGCCCTCCACCACTCGAGACAGCATAGGCCCTCCACCACTCGAGACAGCATAGGCCCTCCACCACTCGAGACAGCATAGGCCCTCCACCACTCGAGACAGCATAGGCCCTCCACCACTCGAGACAGCATAGGCCCTCCACCACTCGAGGCAGCATAGGCCCTCCACCACTCGAGACAGCATAGGCCCTCCACCACTCGAGACAGCCTAGGCCCTCCACCACTCGAGACAGCCTAGGCCCTCCACCACTCGAGACACCCTAGGCCCTCCACCACTCGAGACACCCTAGGCCCTCCACCACTCGAGACACCCTAGGCCCTCCACCACTCGAGACACCCTAGGCCCTCCACCACTCGAGACACCCTAGGCCATCCACCACCCGAGACACCCTAGGCCATCCACCACCCGAGACAGCATAGGCTCTCCACCACTCGAGACCCCATAGGCCCTCCACCACTCGAGACACCCTAGGCCCTCCACCACGAGACACCCTAGGCCCTCCACCACCGAGACACCCTAGGCCCTCCACCACTCGAGACACCCTAGGCCCTCCACCACTCGAGACACCCTAGGCCCTCCACCACTCGAGACACCCTAGGCCCTCCACCACTCGAGACACCCTAGGCCCTCCACCACTCGAGACACCCTAGGCCCTCCACCACTCGAGACACCCTACGCCCTCCACTACTCGAGGCAGCATAGGCCTTCCACCACTCGAGACAGCATAGGCCCTCCACCACTCGAGACAGCATAGGCCCTCCACCACGAGACAGCATAGGCCCTCCACCACTCGAGACAGCATAGGCCCTCCACCACTCGAGACAGCATAGGCCCTCCACCACTCGAGACAGCCTAGGCCCTCCACCACTCGAGACACCCTAGGCCCTCCACCAATCGAGACAGCCTAGGCCCTCCACCACTCGAGACAGCCTAGGCCCTCCACCACTCGAGACAGCCTAGGCCCTCCACCACTTGAGACAGCCTAGGCCCTCCACCACTCGAGACACCCTACGCCCTCCACTACTCGAGGCAGCATAGGCCTTCCACCACTCGAGACAGCATAGGCCCTCCACCACTCGAGACAGCATAGGCCCTCCACCACTCGAGACACCCTACGCCCTCCACTACTCGAGGCAGCATAGGCCTTCCACCACTCGAGACAGCATAGGCCCTCCACCACTCGAGACAGCATAGGCCCTCCACCACTCGAGACAGCATAGGCCCTCCACCACTCGAGACAGCATAGGCCCTCCACCACTCGAGACAGCATAGGCCCTCCACCACTCGAGGCAGCATAGGCCCTCCACCACTCGAGACAGCATAGGCCCTCCACCACTCGAGACAGCCTAGGCCCTCCACCACTCGAGACAGCCTAGGCCCTCCACCACTCGAGACACCCTAGGCCCTCCACCACTCGAGACACCCTAGGCCCTCCACCACTCGAGACACCCTAGGCCCTCCACCACTCGAGACACCCTAGGCCCTCCACCACTCGAGACACCCTAGGCCCTCCACCACTCGAGACACCCTAGGCCATCCACCACCCGAGACACCCTAGGCCATCCACCACCCGAGACAGCATAGGCTCTCCACCACTCGAGACCCCATAGGCCCTCCACCACTCGAGACACCCTAGGCCCTCCACCACTCGAGACACCCTAGGCCCTCCACCACTCGAGACACCCTAGGCCCTCCACCACTCGAGACACCCTAGGCCCTCCACCACTCGAGACACCCTAGGCCCTCCACCACTCGAGACACCCTAGGCCCTCCACCACTCGAGACACCCTAGGCCCTCCACCACTCGAGACACCCTAGGCCCTCCACCACTCGAGACCCCATAGGCCCTCCACCGCTCGAGACAGCATAGGCCCTCCACCACTCGAGACAGCTTAGGCCCTCTACCACCCGAGACACCCTAGGCCCTCCACCACTCGAGACACCCTAGGCCCTCCACCACTCGAGACACCCTAGGCCCTCCACCACTCGAGACACCCTAGGCCCTCCACCGCTCGAGACCCCATAGGCCCTCCACCGCTCGAGACAGCATAGGCCCTCCACCACTCGAGACAGCATAGGCCCTCCACCACTCGAGACACCCTAGGCCCTCCACCGCTCGAGACCCCATAGGCCCTCCACCGCTCGAGACAGCATAGGCCCTCCACCACTCGAGACAGCATAGGCCCTCCACCATTCGAGACAGCCAAGGCCCTCCACCACTCGAGACACCCTAGGCCCTCCACCACTCGAGACCCCATAGGCCCTCCACCACTCGAGACACCCATAGGCCCTCCACCACTCGAGACAGCCTAGGCCCTCCACCACCCGAGACAGCATAGGCTCTCCACCACTCGAGACACCCTAGGCCCTCCACCACTCGAGACCCCATAGGCCCTCCATCACTCGAGACAGCATAGGCCCTCCACCACTCGAGACAGCATAGGCCCTCCACCACTCGAGACAGCCTAGGCCCTCCATCACTCGAGACAGCCTAGGCCCCAGTGAAGTAAGTTAAACTAAGATAAGGTAATAAAGTAAGTGATTGGTTCTGTGTCTGAGTTTCAGGATCTCGGCAGTAGTACCCTGGATTATATAAGACTTTATAACAATGATTACATTTCATATTATGTCTGCTTAAGACAAGGCAGCATTGTTCAGGCAGAGATCAGATTGATACACCAGTCCCTCTTGTGTAATTCTAGAAAACTTGTTTCAATCTATCAATCTATCAATCACAACCTGGACCAGAGTATACTACATACTCTTTTGCCTGTATTTGAATTTAAAGCCTTATCACTAACGTGAATGCATGTGTGAAACTGTGCACTATAGAACAAAATAAAAATAGAGGATTGTGGACATTATACAAGGTCAAAGTTGTAGAACAAGGCCTGTCTCAATGCTACTGTAATCCACCCAGGTTCTCACCTTGAATTCAGTTGGCACGATGAGCTTGGGTGTGTCCACTCCGACAAAGGCATCCACTCCACAGAAGATGACAATAGTCAGGATGATGGCAAAATCACTGATCAGCTTCCTCACCTACGGTACAATAGGGGGAGGAACATCATGTTGATTTTGACAGTTGACAGTTAGGCAAGGCTTTTGGCTGAGGCAATACAGGAAGGATTTCCCTTTTTACTATTTTCTACATTGTAGAATAAGAGTGTGCAAAGTTGTCATCAAGGCAATGGGTGGCTATTTGAAGAATCTCAAATATAAAATATATTTTTATTTGTGAAACAATTTTTGGGTTACTACATGATTCCATGCGTTATTTCATAGTTTTGATGTCTTCATTATTATTCTACAATGTTGAAAATAGTCAAAATAAAGAAAAACCCTTGAATTAGTAGGTGTTCTATATCTTTTGACCGATAGTGCATTCGGAAGGTTTTCCTACCCCTTCACTTTTTACACATTTTATGACATTACAGCTTTATCCTAAAATGGATTAAATCCGACCCCCCCCTTCCCCCTCATCAAACTACAGACAATACCCCATAATGACAAAGGAAAAACAGATTTTTATTTTTTTTACATTTAAATATTACATTTACAAATATTACATTTACATAAGTATTCAGACCCTTTACTCAGTACCTTTGTCATTGATTACAGCCTCAAGTCCTGTTGGGTATGACGCTACAAGATTGGCACACCTATATTTGCGGAGTTTCTCCCATTCTTCTCTGCAGATCATCTCAAGCTCTGTCAGGTTGGATGGGGAGCGTCGCTGCACAGCTATTCTCAGGTCTCTCCAGAGATGTTCGATCAGGTTCAAGTATGGACTCTGGCAGGGCCACTCAAGGACATTCAGAGACTTGTCCCGAAGTCACTCCTCGGTCGTATTGGCTGTGTGCGTAGGGTTGTTGTCATGTTGGAAGGTGAACCCTCGCCCCAGTCTGAGGTCCTGAGCAGGTTTTCATCAAGGATCTCTCTGTACTTCGCTCTGTTCATCTTTCTCTTGATCCTCACTAGTCTCCCAGTCCCTGCCTCTGAAAAACAACCCCACAGCATGATGCTGCCACCACCATGCTTCACCGTAGGGATGTTTCCTCCAGACGTGACACTTGTCATTCAGGCTAAAGAGTTCAATCTTGGTTTCATCAGACCAGATAATCTTGTTTCTCATGGTCTGAGAGTACTTTAGGTGCCTTTTGGCAAACTCCAAGCGGGCTGTCATGTGCCTTTTACTGGTTTCCGTCTGGCCACTCTACTATAAAGGCCTAATTGGTGGAGTGCTGCAGAGATGGTTGTCCTTCTGGAAGGTTTTCCCATCTCCACAGAGGAACTCTGGAGGTCTGTCTTAGTGAAAAATCAGGTTCTTGGTCACCTCCCTGAATAAAGGCCCTTCTCCCCCGATTGCTCAGTTTGGCCAACTCTAGGAAGAATCTTGGTGGTTCCAAACTTCTTCCATTTAAGTATCAATAGTCAATACATGTTAGAATCACCTTTGGCAGCGATTACAGCTGTGAGTCTTTCTGGTTAAGTCTCTAAGAGCTTTGCACACCTGGGTTGTACAATATTTGCAAGTCTTGCCATAGATTTTCAAGCAGATTTAAGTCAAAACTGTAACTCAGCCACTCAGGAACATTCACTGTCTTCTTGGTAAGCAACTCCAGTGCAGATTTGGCCTTGTGTTTTAGGTTACTGTCCTACTGAAAGGTGAATTCATCTGCCAGGGTTTGGTGGAAAGCAGACAGAACAAAGTTGTCCTCTAGGATTTTGCCTCTGTTTAGCTCCATTCCATTTATTTTTTATCCCAATCCTTAACAATTACAAGTATCCTCATAACATGGTGCAGCCACCACCATGCTTGAAAATATGGAGTGGTACTCAGTAATGTGTTGTATTGGATTTGCCCCAAACATAACGTTTTGTAAAGTTAATTACTTTTTTGCAGTATTACTTTAGTGCCTTGTAGCAAACATGATGCATGTTAGGAAGGGTGCCTATATCTTTGTAGTGACTGTAGTTAATAACTTCACCATGCACAAAGGGATATTCAATGACTGTTTTTTCTGTCTGTTTTATCTTCTTCTCAAAACCTCCCTGGTCTTTACGGTTGAATCTGTGTTTGAAATTCGCTGCTCGACTGAGGGACCAAACAGAAAATTGTATGAGTGGGCTACAGAGATGAGGTAGTCATTCAAAATCATGTGAAATACTATTATTGCACACTATCCATGCAACTTATTATGTGACTTGTTATGCAATTTTTTACTCCTGAACTTTTAGGCTTGCCATAATAAAGGGGTTGAATACTTATTGACTCAAGACATTTCAGCTTTTCATTTGTAATTAATTTGTTTAAAAAAAATAATAATAATTCCACTTTGACATTGTGGGGTATTGTGTGTAGGCCAGTGACAAAGAATCTAAATGTAATCCATTTGAAATGTAGGCTGTAATAAAACAAAATGTGGGGAAAGTCAAGGGGTGTGAACACTTTCTGAAGGCACTGCATGTGTATGTACATACATACCTACCTACCTACCTACCTACCTACCTACCTACCTACCTACCTACCTACCTACCTACCTACCTACCTACCTACCTACCTACCTACCTACCTATACATACATACATACATACATACATACATACATACATACATACATACATACATACATACATACATACATACATACATACATACATACATACATACATACATACATACATACATACATACATACATACATACATACATACATACATACATACATACATACATACATACATACATACATACATACATACATACATACATACATACACGTAGGATGGAGTCATTAAAACTCCTTTTTCAACCACAAATTTCTTATTAACAAACCATAGTTTTGGCAAGTCGGTTAGGACATCTTCTTTGTGCATGACACAAGTAATTTTACCAACAATTGTTTACAGACAGATTATTTCACTTATAATTCACTGTATCACAATTCCAGTGGATCAGAAGTTGACTGTGCCTTTAAACAGCTTGGCACAATGACACCAAGCATACATCCAAAGTTGTGGCAAAATAGCTTAAGGACAATAAAGTCAAGGTATTGGAGTGTCCATCACAAATTCCTGACCTCCATCCTATAGAACATTTGTGGGCAGAACTGAAAAAGTGTGTGCAAGCAAGGAGGCCAACAAACCTGACTCAGTTACACCAGCTGTCAGGAGGAATGAGACAAAAATTCCCCCAACTTATTGTGGGAAGCTTGTGGAAGGCTACCCAATATGATATACAATTTAAAGGCAATGACACCAAATACTAATTGATTGTATGTAAACTTCTGACCCACTGGGAATGTGATGAAATAAATAAAATAATTGTGAAAAACTGAGTTTAAATGTATTTGTCGTGGCCAAATGTTTTGAGAATGAGACAAATATACATTTTTCACAAAGACTGCTGCCTCAGTATCTTTAGATATTTTTGTCAGATGTTACTATGGAATACTGAAGTATAATTACAAGCATTTCATACGTGTCAAAGGCTTTTATTGACAATTACATGAAGTTGATGCAAAGAGTCAATATTTGCAGAAACTGTGCTCTTGGAGGATGTGTTCGTACCATTCTTTATTCATGGCTGTGTTCTTAGGCAAAATTGTGAGTGAGCCCACTCCCTTAGCTGAGAAGCAACCCCACACATGAATGGTCTCAGGATGCTTTACTGTTGGCATGACACAGGACTGATGGTAGCGCTCACCTTGTCTTTTCCAGACAAGTTTTTTTCTGGATGTCCCAACAATCGGAAAGAGGATTCATCAGAGAAAATGACTTTACCCCAGTCCTCAGCAGTCCAATCCCTGTACAGCAGTCCAATCTCTGTACAGCAGTCCAATCTCTGTACAGCAGTCCAATCTCTGTACAGCAGTCCAATCTCTGTACAGCAGTCCAATCTCTGTACAGCAGTCCAATCTCTGTACAGCAGTCCAATCTCTGTACAGCAGTCCAATCTCTGTACAGCAGTCCAATCTCTGTACAGCAGTCCAATCTCTGTACAGCAGTCCAATCTCTGTACAGCAGTCCAATCTCTGTACCTTTTGCAGAATATCAGTCTGTCCCTGATGTTTTTCCTGGAGAGAAGTGGCTTCTTAGCTGCCCTTCTTGACATCAGGCCATCCTCCAAAAGTCTTCGCCTCACTGTGCGTGCAGATGCACTCACACTTGCCTGCTGCCATTCCTGCTCTGTACTGTGTGTGCCCCGATCCCGCAGCTGAATCAACTTTAGGAGACGGCCCTGGTGCTTGCTCTTGGGCACCCTGAAGCCTTCTTCACAACAATTGAACCACTCTCCTTGAAGTTCTTGATGATCCGATAAATGGTTGATTTAGGTGCAATCTTACTGGTAGCAATATCCTTGCCTGTGAAGCCCTTTTTGTGCAAAGCAATGCAGGTAACCATGGTTGACAGAGGAAGAACAATGATTCCAAGCACCACCCTCCTTTTGAAGCTTCCAGTCTGTTATTCAAACTCAATCAGCATGACAGAGTGATCTCCAGCCTTGTTCTCGTCAACACTCACACCTGTGTTAACGAGAGAATCACTGACATGATGTCAGCTGGTCCTTTTGTGGCAGGGCAGTGGAAATGTTTTTGGGGGATTCAGTTCATTTGCATGGCAAAGGGGGACTTTGCAATTAATTGCAATTCATCTGATCACTCTTCATAACATTCTGGAGTATATGCAAATTGCCATCATACAAACTGAGGCAGCAGACTTTGTGACAATTAATATGTGTGTCATTCTCAAAACTCTTGGCCGCGACTGTATATGTGTGTGTTCTATATGTAAATAAGTGTTAACTTATTGCACTATACAGTATCATAGCTCATAACTCCATAAATATAGCCATATTGTAAAGAAGTAGCAGGCATCTTCAAACACTGACTGAACCCACAGAAACCCCCTAAACCAGATACTGGACTCATGTTGTGCAATAACCAACAGTTCAAAGCCTTTACGATGTTCAACAGGGCCCCTCCCTGGCCTGGCCTGGGTGATGGAGGAAAGCTACAGTGCATGGCCTCCTGGGAAAGTTCAGCCCTCCCTCTCTGTCCCTGCCATGGGGAAATGAATGAATGATATTTTAACATCTACGGTCCTGCCGGGCTGTACAGTAACAGCCAGCCATGCCGTGAGATGCAGAACAGATAAGGCAGTTGGCAGAGAGAGGAGCAACGAGCAGGGTGAAGTGAGCCTTGCTCTGGGCCTGTATTCAAAAGGTGTCTCACAGCCAGAGTGCTTATCTAGGATTAGGTCCCACCTGTCCATAGGATCTTAAGTTATTATCTAAAAGGCAAGGTAACTCATGTATTTGCGTGAATGAGAATAAGAGGAGGTGGGTAGATCTTCAATAGGCAAGACAGAGATGAGTACTACTTCTCATGTATCAGACTCTTCATGTATTTTAGGATTCATGAGGTGGAAGTGTAGTTGTTTAGTGTTGGTGTGAAGTGTGGGGTTAAACACAGCATCTTAAGCAGTTTGTCCACTAGGTTTGTGTGTTTTAGGACACTGAAGTGCAAGTGTAGGTGTGAGTTTGTTTGATACATAGCACCTTAAACAGTGTCAGAGAGTGACATCTGACTTTCCTGCTAAGACTCTCTTTGACATCAGAGCCTATCAAATAACCTGAGAATGTCACAGCAAGGAGGAGGGAGCAGGGGGGTATAGAGCGATGTGCTGTACATCATGAGAAATCGCAATGTAATAAAACCTGGAATACCAGCAGCTCAGTAGATACTAACCGGATCAAAGGGTCAGGGCTGTCGGGGGGGGGGGGTTCCTCTGAAGTAAGTTTCACTCCACTGAACACAAACATGGCTCATGGAAATTCGCCAAATAAACATGTAAAGATATGGTAGGATCGTCATGCAGTAGGCATATGTCTTCTGTACATCAATACCATTTGTATGCACTATAACCTGATTGTATTGTCTACACAATGTTGACGTTTTAATTTCTTTCGCCCCCTTTTGAAAAATCAACCAAACTTGGATCCTGAAACGTGATTGGCGGTCGGGGCTGTCGGTCACTCACAGTGGTGGGGAAGAAGCGGCTGAACTTAAACTTCTTGAGAGACATGGAGCAGGTGTAGGTCCCCAGGAAAAGGATGAATGACATCAGAGTGACGTCAGGGACGAAGCCACAGGCTGGACCAATCAGCTCGCCTCCGTACACCACACACTGCTTCTTGTCGAGAGACGCCCATGTGGCATTTACCGACTACGGGAGAGACAGGCACACACAGACAAAACCATTACCTCATTTGTCATAACTTTAGGTTCAAATGAATCAGTACATACAGAAGCTGCTAAAACCAGCCCAAAATTTTATTTCACAACATTAGTGAAATAAGCACCTTTACTATTGATTGAAATATTGATGTAATTTAAAATCAGGTAATGATAGTGTTCTCTATCAACAATGCGTCTGTATGGTTGATGGATAACACTGTCATAACCTAATTAACCCACACCAGCTCAGACACATTCCTGTCTGAGACACACTCAGAAATATAGATTTCCTTCAGACCTTCTTGTGACTGAAGAATATATGGCTGTCAGAGAAGAAATACTCCAGTGACTGCTGCTTACCAGATCAGCATTGTTTATCCAGGCAGAGGCGTCGATATAGAGACCCGTCATATTGCCTGGATGGAAACAAACAAACAGTGAGGTCTCCACAAAACCACTTTACGAGGCACTTGTCAAAACTATAATGTGCATTTTCCTCAAGCATATGCAGTGTTACCACAGATAGAACAAAGAGACAGATATTTCACTGGACATATAAATGTGAAGCATCCGCTTAGAGTTTCCACTCACTACCAAATATGGTAGTGAGAGGAAGCCTACTGGCTGGCAGTGGGAGAAGATGGAACGACATGGATTTTGGCCGACATTCTTCACATTTTCTCATCGATGAAACATTTGATCTCGATACAGTTTTCTGTTCCCAAAACTATAATCTGTTATGAACAGAGTGGACTAATGATATCTCTTAAGTGAACACAAACTTGGACCATGTGATTATCTCCAGTTTAAATATTGTGAAAAATTGTGTAATGTTTGCTTTCTGGACTGATCCGACAGCAATAGGAAGTGAGCTCACCGACTCAAAGTTAGAGCAATTTGAGAGCCCAAGAAACACAGACAAAACCACAGATCCAGAAAGAGATTACATTTATATTGGCTAAACCCTCTTCGGTAGCTACACCCCTGTTGTCACCTGGACAGGCACACCTTAATCATTAGCACTTCCTTATTCGGTTTGAACTACAAAACTGCCAATGAGCTGCGAGCACAGTGCTGATCAGCGTACCGTGGTCCGGTGGGGGCATGCAGCGGCAGTCGTACATTGTGACATAGTTGGGGTCATAGTCAGCGTTGATGGGGTTGTAGTGGGCCAGCTTCAGCATCTTCTTGAAGGCGTCGTAGATGAAGATGAAGGAGATGAGGGAAGAAAAGCCCTCCTCTGTGAAGCGTGTGAAGTACTTGACCAGGGAGCTGGCATCTGTGGCAACCAGCACCAGGCAGAAGAAGGCTGACCAAAGGCCGATCCACAGCCTGAACTCCAGGTAGTCAAAGTCATGGTCTCTGGAGGGGAAAGAGAGAGAGTGAAGGTACGACCATGGTTAGTTAGTCTAAGAGCAGGCCGATCCACAGCCTGAACTCCAGGTAGTCAAAGTCATGGTCTCTGGAGGGGAAAGAGAGAGAGTGAAGGTACGACCATGGTTAGTTAGTCTAAGAGCAGGCCGATCCACAGCCTGAACTCCAGGTAGTTAAAGTCATGGTCTCTGGAGGGGAAAGAGAGAGAGAGTGAAGGTACGACCATGGTTAGTTAGTCTAAGAGCAGGCCGATCCACAGCCTGAACTCCAGGCAGTTAAAGTCATGGTCTCTGGAGGGGAAAGAGAGAGAGTGAAGGTACGACCATGGTTAGTTAGTCTAAGAGCAGGCCGATCCACAGCCTGAACTCCAGGCAGTTAAAGTCATGGTCTCTGTAGAGGGAGAGGTCGGAGAGATGGTAGAACCATAGTTTTATATTAATGGATTAACCTTTATTGAAACCGGAAGTCCCTTCTAAGGCACTTGGAAGTTTCTATCCATAAATCAATGTTTTCACAGCATGTATGCGTGTATCAGAGTACCAAAAGAAAGACTGATGGAGGCTGTAAATCCAGCTCACAAAGTAATAGAGTGTATGGCGGCATAGGGTCAGTCCCGACCCGAGGAAACATGGCCCCGTCGGCTCATCGTTGATAGTTTCCATTCACGGTGTGACATTCAATGAATGTACATGATTGATAATGGAACATAGCTAAGCCAGTGTTGTCTGTAATGTAATGCTAGAAGAGGGTCTACTCTCTGGGATGGCAAGAGAAGGTAAGGAGGAAGAGAAAGAAGAGAGAGAAGAAATAGGAAAATAGGAGAAGAGAATTGTGCTCTGGTCCGTGTGGGAGCAGGTCTGGACCGGTGAGCCCATTCAGGTGAGGAAGTAGGAAGTAGGAAGTAGGAAGTAGCGAGCAGGATGCATGGGAAATTGAGGGACAATCAGCCTGGCAAAGGAACTGAGGGCAGTTTGTTTGTTACTGTGAATACATTTTTTGTTCAAGATACAAATACTTGACAGTGGCTAACGTCTGACTGCAGAAGAAATTCATATTGTTTATGTCTATCATGAGTATTATTATACTGAACAAAAATATAAACGCAACATGTAAAGTGTTGGTCCCATGTTTCATGAGCTGAAATAACTGACCACAGAAATTGTCAATACGCACAAAAAGTATATTTCTCTCAAATTGTGCACAAGTTTACATCCCTGTTAGGGAGCATTTATCGTTTGCCAAGATAATCCATCCACCTGACAGGTGTGTCATATCAAGAATATCATATCAAGAAACTGATTAAAAAGCATTATCATATGATCATTACACAGGTACACCTTGTGCTGGGGACAATAAAAGGCCACTCTTAAATGTGCAGTTTTGTCACACAACACAATGCCACAGATGTCTCTAGTTTTGAGGGAGTGTGCAATTGGCATGCTGACTGCAGGAACTTCAACCAGAGCTGTTGCCCAATAATGTAATGTTCATTTCTCGACCATAAGCCGCCTCCAACATCGTTTTAGAGAAGTTGGCAGTATGTCCAACCAGCCTCACAACCACAGAGCCCGTGTAACCACGACAGCCCGAGACCTCCTCATCCGGCTTCTTCCCCTGTGGGATCGTCCTGAGACCAGCCACCCGGAGAGCTGATGAAACTAAGGAATATTTCTGTCTGTAATAAACCCTTTTGTGGGGGGACTACAGTAACTACAGTAATTCTGATTGGCTGGGCCTGGCTTCCCAGTGGGTGGGCCTGGCTCCCAAGTGACTGTGCCCCTGCCCAGTCATGTGAAATCCATAAATGAGGTCTTAATGAATTCATTTCAATTGACTGATATCCTTATATGAACTGTATCTCAGTAAAATCGTTGAAATTGTTGCATTTTGCTTTTATATTTTTGATTAACTATATTTTTTTATTAAAGGAAACAGGAAGCCGGAGGTTGTCAATAGAAAATCAAGATTCTACGCTGCCCAAAAAGAACACTAAACACTTGTGGTTGGGGTTAGGATATGTGGTGGGCACCATGGTACCCATGAGCCAGTTCCACATACTCTACCACTGGTAATCCTCACAACAACAGTCCAACTCTGAAAACAAACAAAACATCTCTAGGACCATTATAGCTGCTAATTTGTTTTACTTCTATTGAATTCTCTCACAGACACATACACTGAGATTACAAAACATTAAGGACATCTCCTCTTTCCATGACAGACTGACCAGGTGAATCCAGGTGAAAGCTATGATCCCTTATTGATGTCACTTGTTAAATCCACTTCAATCAGTGTAGATGAAGGGGAGGAGACAGGCTAAAGAAGGATTTTTAAGACAAAAAATGTAAATTCCTTTGAACAGGGTATAGTACATTAGGTGCCTGGCACACAGGTTTGTGTCAAGAACTGCAACTCAGCCGAGGTTTTAACACCGAACTGTTTCCGGTGTGTATCAAGAATGGTCGGAGAGAGAGAGAGACGGAGAGGTGAACAGACAGACGGAGAGGTGGACAGAGATGGAGAGGCGGAGTGACAGAGCAAGAGAGAGAGGCGGACAGACAGACAGAGACAGACAGACGGAGAGAGACAGACAGACGGAGAGAGACAGGACAGAGATGGAGAGGCGGAGTGACAGAGCAAGAGAGAGAGGCGGACAGACAGACAGACAGAGACAGACAGACGGAGAGAGACAGACAGACGGAGAGAGACAGACAGACGGAGAGGCGGACAGAGATGGAGAGGCGGAGTGACAGAGCAAGAGAGAGAGGCGGACAGACAGACAGAGACAGACAGAGACAGACAGACGGAGAGAGACAGACAGACAGAGAGAGAAAGACAGACAAAGAGACGGAGAGAGACAGACAGACAAAAAGACGGAGAGAGACAGACAGACTGAGAGAGACAGACAGACGGAGAGACAGAGAGACGGACGGAGAGAGACAGACAGATGGGCGGACAGACAGAGAGAGACACAGACGGAGAGAGACAGACAGACGGAGAGAGGCGGACAGACAGACAGAGACAGAGACAGACAGAGACAGACAGACGGAGAGAGACAGACGGACAGACGGAGAGAGACAGACAGACGGAGAGAGACAGACAGACGGAGAGAGACAACCCATATGTTTATTTATTTTCCCTTTTTTTTTTACATCGTTATAACACTATACATAGCCATAATATCACATTTGAAATGTTTCTACTCCTTTGAAACTTTTGAGAGTGAAATATTTACTGTTCATTTTTGATTGTTTATTTCACTTTTGTTAATTATCCATTTCACTTGATTTGGAAATCTAAACATGTGTTTCCCATGCCAATAAAGCCATTTGAATTTAATTGAGTGAGCGAGTGAGAGAGCTAGAGAGAGAGAGAGAGATGAAGTATCAATATCTGTGGTGCTCAAAATGCAGGTGTAAGAGAGCTCACTTGCTGAAGTTGAAGAGGAGCCTTTCAAACACCAGTACAGGACCTGTGCTGCTGAGAATGGTGAGAGGCTGGCCACCCAGCAGACAGAATATGGCCCCTGTCAGTGCCGTGCCCAGGAAACTCTCCAACACACCCTGAAAGAGGAGAGGGACACAGATAGGCTGGTGAGTCAAAGAAACAGCATACAGATAGAGACACGCAGATGGATATGTTTGTCCCAAATCCATTCAAAGTGTTAGTGGGTGTCCTGGTGGGGTTAAAGGTCAAGGACACAGTAAACAGTGATGGTCACATTCCAACCCACTGTTGTATATGTTTAAACCAAATGGGACTGGACAGAGAGCGTTTGGTGGAGGACTGGCGGCAAGGTCTGGTTCCAAACTACTGTTCTGGTACCATACCCTCACAAATAAAACGAAGCACATGGTAACATTTTTATCATCTAAAGAAATCCATTTAGTTTCTGTGTATGTATGGGAACTGGGAATTGTCAAGTGTGCAATTGAAGCTAACTGCATCATGATATCAATCTTCTGATTCAGTGAGATCTCTATTTCCCCCCTCACACAGCTCCAGACACACAGAGAGCTGTTATACTGCCCCATCAGGACAGACAGCCCTGTTCAAGTTCACATTGTGACATCATGTGTTTTTACTAGGTGTCATTTACACAGCATATCCAGGCCTGGGTGGGAGACAGTGGACAGCTGGGATGCAGGATCAGAGCTGTGCTACCTGGAACACTGTGCTCCTGTGGCTTGGACAGTTAAGGCTTCTGGGAAAGGTCAGAGGTCAGTCGAGGGATTCCCTTCCCCTTCTCTCATGCAATTGGGAAGACGGGGGAGAGTGAGACGGGGCAGTGACAAGGCTATCTGAGTAATCTGGATCTGTGGTTATTTCCAGAGCAGCCAAATCCCCTGAGGCCAGCCCTCCCTGTGCATGCCTTCCTTGACCAACACATCCGGGGAAGGCTGTGCTTGTTTTTAGGTTCAGGAGTTCTCTGTAATCATGTCACCTGGTCAGATCACATAGCGATAAAACAATATCTTCGCTGTCTGACAAAAACCTCTTATCTCCCAAACATAAACTTTTTAGGAAATTTTTAAAAATCGCCATATTTTACAATTAACAACCAACCAAACTTCAGAAGCTAATTTGAATACATTTTCTTGGTCCTAGAGTCTTGAAATGTTCAGAGTACATTTGGGGGAGTTATGTAATTTTAAATCCATGTCAGAAAGTATTAAAGTGCACACTATGTTATAAGGGTGGAGAACCGGGACACAGTCAGGTCTTTGCCCTTACTTACATTCACTTATACTGTTTTGCTCCTGTCAAATACTTCTGTCTTCCAGAAGAGAGAACAGAAAGAGACTCACCTGCATGTTTTCCGTAGCATCTCCTAGCAACCCTCCGAAGGTGATGGCGTTGGTCACGGTGCCCAGGTAGATAAACAGGATGGCGGAAAGCGACTGGATGTGTATGGCGTCGTAGAAATCACTGGCGAAGAACGGCAGCTTTCGCTTGATGTCCAGGATGAGGCCACCACAAAACCTTAACAATGAAAATGTGACAGTTACATTTATGCCACAAAGTCTTTATTTATGGTAAAATGATCTTAAGATGTAGCCTTGTAAAGCAGACGGATCCCTACGATCCCCATGCTGTTTTGGTGAGCGTAGCTATTTGTCTAATTTACGAGACGACTAAAGATGCTGTTTCATCACAAATCAGTGTCTGCACAAAGCATAACTAAAAGGCAACAGTAAACAGTGGCTTGCTTTGGCCACACACCTGAGGTGTTATTTTCTGAAATTCTTTCACCCTGAAGAAGGCACAGTGATGCCGAACCGTTGGTGGTTTACCCAATAACTTGCTGGGCACCTGTATATAGCGTGCGATAGCCTACAGTTTACTTGTTGTTAGTCAGCACCTCTAATAACTATTTTGGGTGTGAGCCAGCTCATGCTTTTCACTGGAATTCTTTTGTAACATGCGTAGTGTTACAGTGTTATAGCAAATAATTTTAACACTGTATTCCAATATCAGTGAGTGTTGAGGCCCTGCTGAGTAACATTTTGTCACTGTACTACATGTTGGTATCACAGGAGGTTGGTGGCACCTTAATTGTGGAGGTTGGGCTTGTGGTAATGGCTGGAGTGAAATGAGTGGAATGGTATCAAACACATGGTTTCCATGTGTTAGATGTCATTCCATTTACTCAGTGGGGACCCATCAAGTTGAGCCCCACATTTTAGCGACAAAAAATACATAAAAATAAAATATATATATATATATATATTTTGGGGGGGGGGCTGTTTTGCATGTTATTTTGGCATTAATACGTGTCACATATCAGTTTGCTTTCTGTGGTGGTGGAGCAGGCCAGCAGAAAATAGGAGCATTGCACCGTGATTGGCTCAACATTGCACAGTGATTGGCTCAGTGATCTGTCACTCATGGGGACACTACATCACCCGCCTTTAGTAAGGGTAGACATCAAGAATGTGAGCCCTTTGGGTCCTGCCATAGACTTAGATTAGAAGTGCCCTTTCAAGAAAGCTCAAGATCATTGGCCACAGATAAAATCTACAGTAGCTTTGATTCGACTGGACTTACTTTCAAAATCTTAGCTAGCAGTCATCATCATGAATCAAGTCAACAATCTACAGGGAGATCCTTTTAAATAATATAATAATAATAATAATAATAATAATAATAATAATAATAATATTTAATAATGAAGAGAAATTACAGAAATAATGAAGAGAAATTATAGATAAAAGGTATTGGTGCTCATCGGCCATAAACATCACACAACAAGTTGGAAATTGCAAATTCAACAATGAGTTGTTTGGAAGGAATCGGTGACAGTAGCTAACCTGGGAAGTCGGGAATAAAAGCACTCAGACTGAGAAAATACACTTTGAACGGTCATCCAACACGAAACCTTTCTCTTTCTCTGATGACAACATTTTCCAACGGAGGACCGCCGCGCACAACAAGGGGAGTCCAAAAATGGCTTATATGCCGCTGCATAAATGATGTAATATGCCAGGGAGATATGTATACTGTAGATAAGTAATACTGAGTGTATGTTGTGTAGTAATATGCCAGGGAGATATGTATACTGTAGATAAGAGAGTAATACTAAGTGTATGTTGTGTAGTAATATGTCAGGGAGATATGTATACTGTAGATAAGAGAGTAATACTAAGTGTATGTTGTGAGTAATACTAAGTGTATGTTGTAGTAGTAATATGTCAGTTGGAGATATGTATACTGTAGATAAGTAATACTAAGTGTAGTGTATATGTCAGGGAGTTGTGTAGTAATATGTGTAGGGAGTAATATCAGGGAGATATACTGTAGATAAGAGAGTAATACTAAGTGTATGTTGTGTAGTAATATGCCAGGGAGATATGTATACTGTAGATAAGAGAGTAATACTAAGTGTATGTTGTGTAGTAATATGTCAGGGAGATATGTATACTGTAGATAAGAGAGTAATACTAAGTGTATGTTGTGTAGTAATATGTCAGTGAGATATGTATACTGTAGATAAGAGAGTAATACTAAGTGTATGTTGTGTAGTAATATGTCAGGGAGATATGTATACTGTAGATAAGAGAGTAATACTAAGTGTATGTTGTGTAGTAATATGTCAGGGAGATATGTATACTGTAGATAAGAGAGTAATACTAAGTGTATGTTGTGTAGTAATATGTCAGGGAGATATGTATACTGTAGATACTAAATGTTGTGTAGTAATATGTCAGGGAGATATGTATACTGTAGATAAGAGAGTAATACTAAGTGTATGTTGTGTAGAGTAATACTAAGTGTATGTTGTGTAGTAATATGTCAGGGAGATATGTATACTGTAGATAAGTAATACTAAGTGTATGTTGTGTAGTAATATGTCAGGGAGATATGTATACTGTAGATAAGAGAGTAATACTAAGTGTATGTTGTGTAGTAATATGTCAGGGAGATATGTATACTGTAGATAAGTAATACTAAGTGTATGTTGTGTAGTAATATGTCAGGGAGATATGTATACTGTAGATAAGTAATACTAAGTGTATGTTGTGTAGTAATATGTCAGTAATATGGAGATATGTATACTGTAGATAAGTAATACTAAGTGTATGTTGTGTAGTAATATGCCAGGGAGATATGTATACTGTAGATAAGTAATACTGAGTGTATGTTGTGTAGTAATATGCCAGTGAGATATGTATACTGTAGATAAGAGAGTAATACTAAGTGTATGTTGTGTAGTAATATGTCAGGGAGATATGTATACTGTAGATAAGTAATACTAAGTGTATGTTGTGTAGTAATATGTCAGTGAGATATGTATACTGTAGATAAGAGAGTAATACTAAGTGTATGTTGTGTAGTAATATGTCAGTGAGATATGTATACTGTAGATAAGAGAGTAATACTAAGTGTATGTTGTGTAGTAATATGTCAGGGAGATATGTATACTGTAGATAAGAGAGTAATACTAAGTGTATGTTGTGTAGTAATATGCCAGGGAGATATGTATACTGTAGATAAGTAATACCGAGTGTATGTTGTGTAGTAATATGCCAGGGAGATATGTATACTGTAGATAAGTAATACTGAGTGTATGTTGTGTAGTAATATGCCAGTGAGATATGTATACTGTAGATAAGAGAGTAATACTAAGTGTATGTTGTGTAGTAATATGCCAGGGAGATATGTATACTGTAGATAAGTAATACTAAGTGTATGTTGTGTAGTAATATGTCAGTGAGATATGTATACTGTAGATAAGAGAGTAATACTAAGTGTATGTTGTGTAGTAATATGCCAGGGAGATATGTATACTGTAGATAAGTCATACAAAGTGTATGTTGTGTAGTAATATGCCAGGGAGATATGTATACTGTAGATAAGTCATACTAAGTGTATGTTGTGTAGTAATATGCCAGGGAGATATGAATACTGTAGCAAAAAAAGTAATACAAAGTGTATGTTGTGTAGGAAGTTGTTAGTAGCCCATGTGCCTCAACCTAATAATCTATTTTCTCCTCTTATTTTCGCCTAACGTTACTGTTCTGACTTGGTGGTGCTGCACATATAACCTGTTTTTCAGAAATATCATCATCTAATATTGCAAGAGGTTTCATTGTCTGCTTATTTTCACCCTTTATTTATCCTACGGCTCTGACTTGGTGTACAGGGAAAATACTGTAAGAGCAGCCCATGTTCTGCATTCTGTCGCTGTACATTTCAAAAATGCTGAACTCATAGTTATTTTGACTACATCCGTCGTCGCTCACTCATTAATGTCTTAATCAAAATTAAAGATAGCCTCTTATCCACTCATTGTTCCGTTTATGCCATAGTTTGTACATCTCAATTGTCAGTAGAAACCGCATTTGTTTAAGCAAATCAGCCGTGTTTTTTAAAAAGGCAGTAAATGAGGCTGAATGACAATGAGGCTGTTTCACTGACAAGGCTCCGCTGATAGCCAGGTGTAGTGATGGTAAAGATTCACTCCATGGTGCTGGAAAGAAAGCTCTACTGTTGGGAATGTTTTATGTAGGCCCTAACAGTTTGTGGGCACAGTTTGTCACTGTTAAAGTGCAATTAATGTATGGTTTAATGCTGTGTAGTGACTTTGCTGGCAATTTTTTTTGCCCCACCAAGATTTACATCCTAAAAACCCCACTGCATTTACTCCATTATTATGAGCCATCCTCCCCTCAGCAGCCTCCACTGGTTGGTATTGGCAACAGTTGAAGAATGCTCTGTTATTCAATACTATGCCATACGCTAGGCTAGTGGTAATGAGCAGTCTTTACTTTCCAGTGTTCATGAGCTCTTCTCCAACATGTCCATGTCCCCCTCCTCCTCCTTGACCCCCGTCATGTCCCGGCGTGTCCCCGTTCATCTGGGGGCCATCCCCTCCGCCTCCAGCATTATACTGGTTCTTCCTATACAGTCACAAACAGCAGGTTAGCCTACAGACGTCACTCTCCAACACAGTGTTGAAGGTTCATCACGAGCACCCAATATTGACATAACTTTCAAAACTGTCCAAGGAAATATGCACAATTAATTATCTGGAACTAGGACAATTTACAAAATTATACAACTGTACTAGGACTAGAGGTGTGGGTGGCAGAGCTGTACCTCTTATCTGAGGAGGGCAGGGATTTGGGGGGTTCTATCCTGATGTCAGGGTCCCACTCCCCAGGAGGTAGGACGATAACCTCATCCAGGAACTCCTCAATGCCTGCCAGCAGGTCCTGTCTGTCCTTGGCCTTGTAGGCAATGTCATGGAACACCTGACCCCACACAACCAATCAGAAACCAAGGTAACATCAACACCAGCACACAACCAATCATAAACAATGTTAACATTAACAACAGCTATGTTACTTCCCCACATAACTAATCAAACCCACCGCAGGTCCTGTCTGTCCTTGTCATGGAACACCATACCACAACACAACCAATCAGAAACCATGTTAACATCAACACCAGCCAACAACCAATCATTTTTCACACTTGTTTCTTCCTCATATTGTGAATAATTGGATCCCAATCATTATAATTATCCCCAATCATAATTACTTCCAGATGGTGTGTTTGTAATCACCATCTATATAAGCCATATGCCATTATATCGTATTGCCCCAGAGTATCTCCCTGTCAATCTCATACACAGAGCGTTGTCCCACCCAGGCCAGGGAAGATCCCTCACAGCCACCTGAGGGTTTTGTTTAACTATAACTTAAGGTAATCCCGGGGGGGGAGTCCCTGTCTAATTCCAACAGTATGGATAGAAGCAGGGTGTGTGGCTGGGACCTGTGGGAACGTGAGTCAGGTGCAGTATGGTTAACTGGAGGGGTACAGTCTCAGTCTGCTTGAAAATCAGAGACAAGGTTTGAATATTGCTGTCCATCAATGATTCCCGACCAAATGTACTTATCTTGAGCAATTTTTACAAAAACAATGGATATATGTTGCCCTAAGAATTGTGCAGATTTGTCAGAATCTTATTCAAAATTATTTACAGCTGTAATTACTGTCAAAGGTACTTCCACCAAGTATCAACTCAGGGGTGTGAACACATACTCAATCAATTTTATTATAGAAACTGTTCTATACTTTTTCTTTCACTTTGAAAATGTCGAGCAGGTTCAAAATCAAATGACATTTTAGTTGTCACATGTGCCGAATACAACAGGTGGACTTTACAGTGAAATGCTTACTTACGAGCCCTTTCCCAACAATGCAGTTGAAATGTTTTTAAAAAAATAACAAAATAACCATTTGAAATAGTAACACAAAATAACAATAACGAGGCTATATACAAGGAGTACCGGTACCGAGTCAATGTGCCGGGGTACGAGGTAGTTGATTGAGGTAATTGAGATAATATGTACATTGAGGTAGGGGTAAAAGTGACCAGGCAATCGTGATTGATAATAAACTGAGTAGCATCAGCGTATGTGAAGAGTGTAAAAGTGTGTCTATTTGTGAGCGTGTGTGTGGCATCAATATGCATGTGTGTGTGTTTTGTGTGTGTGAATGTATGTAGGGTGTGTGTGTACATCTAATTGAATCCCCTTTTAGATAACATTTTAAGGCAGCAAAATGTGACAACTGTCCAAGGGGTGTGTAGACTTCCACTAGCTACTGTATATGCGCGTTGGACACGATGGTAACGTACCTCATCAGACATGAGGGTGGCGATAGCTCGTCCGATCTCATGGTAGGACTTGGCTTTGCTTTTGGGCCCCAGCAGCACGAATAGGAACCTAAAAGGAGATGAAGAGAAAAGCAGAAGCATGTTCAATAAAAAGCCCAAATTGAATATAACTGGTGGTCACTAGTGGTTAAACTATATAAATATAGCATCAGCCTCTATGACATAGGAGATATCTATGAGAGAGATATGTGGTATATTCGGTGGATTTGCTAAGTTGGTTGTGGTGGTATCAGTAGGATACCTGGTAGGGACAGGGACCTCTGTCAAACCTCCCAACATGGCAGCCTGCTGCAGGCGGACAAACGCCACGAAGGGTGTGTCCAGGAAGTCCACCCCTCCGACCAGGACGTTAGACGCCTCGGCATCACGTGGAAGCTTCTTCATCAACTTATTCTTCAGCTAGAGAGAGGGGGGGGGACAAAGATGGACAGAGAGAAAGAGAAAGAGAGGAACACGCACAAATATTGAATGAGACAGAAAAAAGAGAAGGAAAACAATGAGCCTTGACACACATTCGAGAGAAGTGGTGCTTGAAACGACTGTCCTTATCAAAGTAGTATGAGAAGAGCAGTAAAGGTACCGTAACAATGGACATTTCACATGCCCCAAAGTTGTACACAGTTGCATGGATGAAATGGGGCAGCTGAGTACAGCCCGTCCCTGGCACATAGGCATTACATGCTGTATTGTGTGGCAACACCACTGCAGTTCGTAGTTCACTCTGTGAGTCACTATGACACAAGCGGTATGATTAACAAGACACAATAAAGCCCTTTCTGTTCGTTGCTGTTATACACTTGAACCAGTCTACATAATGATATGTAATGAGAATGAGGTAGCAACAAAAAACATTAACCTCTGTGCAACTGTATACAAAAGAACAGGCCAGGTGAATGCATACGAGCCCTTCACTTTAGGTCAAGGGGAGACAGGGGTCCTAGTGGTTAGAGGTGCGAGCCAGCAACTGTTCGAATCCAGGGTCTGACGGGAAACAAAATCAGACAGGAAGTGAGCTGGAAACTGGAGGGTTGCTGGTATCAAATCCTAGATGAAATTGCCTGCCGTTGTGCCCTTGAGCTAGGCACTTAATCCCCACAACAACTGCTCCCCGGCGCCCAGTGTGGCAGACCCCTGCTCCAACCCGTATATGTATGTGTGTCTTGGGAGGGGTTGGGATACAGCAGAAGTCAAATTTTAGTTGAAACTTGTACAATTGACAAATAAAGTGATATTAATCTTAATCTCTTAATCTTAATAGACTGCTAAATTAAACCTAACGTCCAAGTGGTACACTGAGTACTTAGTCACAGTGAAATGCATAAAACTTAAGCAACCAGAGACCTCGGGTGTAAGGAGATGATTAACAAAGCAAGGCCTTGGTGTTTTATCAAAGACCAAATCAATTTGACGAATAAACTACTGTTGTCCGTGTAATTCCAGGAGTTAGTTATTGTGTCTGTGTAGTTTCCGCAGGCTTCAGGAGGAGTGGTAACATTGTTACCAAACATTTGAGAGAGAGGGTCAGGGCTCTTATCGTCGTGTGTGAGGCTCAGACTTTAACAGTAGAGTGAGGCCGTGCTCTGGTTCCGACACACACGGTGTCGACTCCTTGACCCTGCATATTGTTACAGCAGGAGCTAAGATTTAGAGTGCCCGGGGAACAGCAATCGCTTCTTAAAGTTCCCGCTTAGATCTCTCTCTCACTCACAGTCACACACACACAGTTATATCCTCACCTGGTCTCTATCTGGTTGGTCAGAAAAGTCGTTGAGGCTGTTGGAGGTCAGGTTCCGATGGGCCGTGGCTGGGCTACCTGTTGGATCAGAGGTCAAGAGCTCAAAGACCAGGCCTGAGAAGGTTCACCAGGGTCGTGTTCATTAAGGCAAATAACAGAAAAAAAATGCTTAAGGCCTTCTGAAACAGAAATGAGTGTTTCTTATTGGACCAGGCAGTCTTTCCCCATTTCAGTCTGTTTTCTTCTTTTCGGTGCCTAATGAACACAATCCAGGGGTCAAACAAAGTCACTGGGATGAAAGGTAGATCGCAACTCCCAGAACAGACAGAGGCCCAGTTAGATTAGACTGATCTCAGAGAAGGAGATGAAGAGAAACAGAAGATGAAGAGAAACAGAAAATTCACAAGACCTAATATAAATGTGGAAGGCAGCAAGGACTAAGTTAAGCTTTCGGGCTGATGCCAGCTGCAGTGGATCAGATGTACTGCCTGAAATCTCCCACTGCCGTGCCCTGTCTTTCACTGATCTGATGCCAACTGGTCATTCACTTGCACGGCAGAGCAGAGGGGGCACGGACAGTGTCTTATTAGTAGTCCATGATGGGGTTGGTGGGAGAGATAGACATTTTTCTTTAGCCTCTTTTAGCAAGCAGTATCAGACTCAGTGAGAAGGATGGCTTTAAGTTGGAGTTGTGATTACCTATAAAAGTTGGTCAATAGCCGAGTAGCATCTACATTAGCTAATTGTTTGTTTGCTGTTTCTCTGGGCATGAAGGACTGTGACTTAGATGCTGTTTGATGATGCCCTTTTTTTGAAACATTAAAAAATGGTTGATTGTAATATCCCATGAGAATATACCTATGACAGTATTGTTTTCGGTCATCAAAGCTCATTTCAACAATATGAATGTGGGTCGCAAATTGTCTTGGCACAGACTATTGTGAAGGTATGTGTTATACCCTGTTATAAACTCTGTATATGAGTGTCATAACCCGCCTTACAAAAGTATCCCACACTAGGGTGCTATAATGCATTATAACCTGACTTAAATGGATCACATGTGCTGTAAGTGTTATAACCTGACTAACTGAGGTATCCCATGTGTTATAAATGTGTTCTGAACTAACTTACTAATGTATCCCATGTGTTATAAATGTGTTCTGACTTGACTTACTGAGGTATCACATGTGTTATAAATAAATGCATTATAACCTCACTTACCTAGTTATCCTGTGAACCGGTACTCCTGTATAAAGCCCCACTATTGTTATTTACTGCTGCTCTTTAATTATTTGTTTTTCTTAACTCTTACTTTTTTGTTGTATTATCTTAGAACTGCATTGTTGGATAAGGGCTTGTAAGTAAGCATTTCACTGCTGTAGTCGCCCATGTGACAAATAACATTTGATTTGATCCCATGTGTTCTGACCTGATTTACTGACTGATGTATACAATGTGTTATAAATGTGTTCTGACCTGATTTACTGACTGACGTATACAATGTGTTTTAAATGTGTTCTGGCCTGACTTACTGACCTATCCCATATGTTATAAATGCATTATAACCTAACTTACCTAGTTATCCAATGTGTTATAAATGTGTTCTGGCCTGACTTACTGACCTATCCCATATGTTATAAATGCATTATAACCTAACTTACCTAGTTATCCAATGTGTTATAAATGTGTTGTGACCTGACTTACTAATGTATTGCATGTGTTATAAATGTGTTCTGACCTGACTTACTGATGTATTGCATGTGTTATAAAAGTGTTCTGACCTGACTTACTGATGTATTGCATGTGTTATAAATGTGTTCTGACCTGACTTACTGATGTATTGATTGTGTTATAAATGTGTTGTGACCTGACTTACTGATGTATTGCATGTGTTATAACTGTGTTGTGACCTGACTTACTGATGTATTGCATGTGTTATAAATGAGTTGTGAACTGACTTACTGATGTATTGCATGTGTTATAAGTGTGTTGTGACCTGACTTACTGATGTATTGCATGTGTTATAACTGTGTTGTGACCTGACTTACTGATGTATCGCATGTGTTATAACTGTGTTGTGACCTGACTTACTGATGTATCGCATGTGTTATAAATGTGTTGTGACCTGACTTACTGATGTATTGCATGTGTTATAAGTGTGTTGTGACCTGACTTACTGATGTATTGCATGTGTTATAACTGTGTTGTGACCTGACTTACTGATGTATCGCATGTGTTATAAATGTGTTGTGACCTGACTTACTGATGTATCGCATGTGTTATAAATGTGTTGTGACCTGACTTACTGATGTATTGCATGTGTTATAACTGTGTTGTGACCTGACTTACTGATGTATCGCATGTGTTATAAATGTGTTGTGAACTGACTTACTGATGTATTGCATGTGTTATAAATGTGTTGTGACCTGACTTACTGATGTATCGCATGTGTTATAAATGTGTTGTGACCTGACTTACTGATGTATCGCATGTGTTATAAATGTGTTGTGACCTGACTTACTGATGTATTGCATGCTGGAGCTTCGTTGGATCTCCTTTATCGGTTCCTCATGGCCAAGCGTGGTTGCATAAGGCACATACTGGGGTTGGGACTGGGTGTGCAAGTGGGGAAAGGGCTGGGGGTGCTCATTGAGACTGCGTGCTTTAGTGCAGACAGAGAGATGGAGTGACGGAAGAAAGGAAGAAACGAAGAAAGCAGGAAGGCAGGCAGGCAAAAAGTGAAGAGAACACGAGGGAATGTTAATCTGTGCAGGAGAGTGAGAGTACAGATAGAAGACAGAAAACTAGAACAATCTCACACTTCAAACTGCAGTACCATATTATTATTATTATTATTTAATGGCATCCAAGAAGTTATTGTCTTCTAAATAATTAAATCACATGCTTTATATTATAAAATGATATGCAAGTCGGAATACACTTTGGAGATAGTAGTATTTGGAAGAATAACAAAAACAAGCATCAACACTCAGGCATTAAAGAATGTTGCCAGTCACATTCACATTACTAGTTAAAACTATAGCCACCTAGATATATGTACCTGTAACATCTTTACTGCACTCAAATGATGGCATATAAAAGTTGAACATACACTACACCTTATCCTATAGTATTGATGACCACCAGAGGAAAAAGGATGTGATTGGTAAAATTGGTTGGGATAAGATAGGAATTAGGAGGCAAACAATAATAATAAAAAAGGCTGCACCAAACTGGCATCTACATTACCGTTCTGGTCTTGGTTGGAAAACAGCCTACTTGCACTGGACACCGTCTTGCCGATGTCAGCAAGCGAGCGTAGGTTGGACTTCTTGGTCTGGTGACGATGTTTCCGTAGCAAAGTGTACATGACCTGATCCTTTAGCTCAGGCTTCAGTTGACCGATCTCGATCTGGCTGTCAGTGATCAGCTCTGATAGAGGATGGGGAAACAAGCAGGGGGAGGATAACAAAGAGACAAAAGAGGATGGAGGGAATGTCAATACTGAGGACGCTTGGTTTCAAAGTGCACAGTTTTGGGACGTTCCAATTCTAACTTATGGGAAGTGTACTTATCTTACCGACCACCTGTGGTAGAGTGGAGGCTTCCAGGTCCAGCAGGATGGTGCCTTTCTCAATGCAGGTCTTCAGCTCAAACAGACTGTGAAGGGACAATGTGGCCACGTGGGGCTTACTCCAACGCTCTCCTCCCTTCTCCACCTTCTCCTCAAACTTTATCCACCTAGAGAGAGAGGAATAGATTGAGACAGAGCGAAAGCATGAGAGGTGTGTGTGTGTGAGAGAGAGAGAGAGAGAGAGAGAGAGAGAGAGAGAGAGAGAGAGAGAGAGAGAGAGAGAGAGAGAGAGAGAGAGAGAGAGAGAGAGAGAGAGAGAGAGAGAGAGAGAGAGAGAGAGAGAGACCCAAAACGAGAGAGATAGAGGGAATAACCTTAAGTTTGATTTAAAAATAATACTCATAATTACAAAGATGCATGTGCACAGCAGGTCCTGCAAGGTACAGTAGGTCACATCACAATAAAGGTCTGTAGACAAAGCCTTTCATATCATTTCACTGCCAAATACGGGCCGCTGACAAAAGAAGACAAGGAGAATTTGATTTTCTTTACAAAACAGCCCCTCTATGTTATTGGTTCATCACAGGTCATGAAAAATAGCAGCGGATGTGGGATGACACAATACAAATACTGGTAAGACTCCTTTAAGGGTCCAGAGTACATAATTTATAAGGCATTTACAAACTGTTTGCTCACCATTTAGTAATCATTACTCCCACATTTGTAAACATTAGTAAGTTAGTTATTGACACATGTATACTCTATATATTTAAACATCCTGTTTTGTGTTCTTACTCTTTTATCAGGTACTGCAGGAACATCTACCAATGGAATGCCCATATTTTTTGAGAAATTACAGTGGTCACTCAAACATTAATATAAAGTGTTTATAAAGCATAAATAGCACTAACTTTACATTAGGGACTGCAAAAGTATTTGACTAATGATTAGTAAATGGTTTATTCATGCGGGAGTAATGATTAATAAATGGTGAACACACAATTTAAACACCTATGGGGTTAAGGTTATGTCATGGGGTTATGAGGTTAAGGTTGTGTTCTGGGTTCACTGAGGGAACAGGGCAGTGTTTCATCCAGATAAGAGTGAGCTAGTAGTTCACCAGCACCAGAGGACACACTACTCCCCTATGCATGCATACATGGACACCAGGGGTTCCCAAACTGACAGTACTTTTGACAGTAATTCAGTCTGAAGGAAGTATGGTTTGAAGTGACTGAAATGCATGCATCAGAAAGATATAAGTTCAGAATATCATCAGGCAATATGTAACAATCCTCTTCCTGTGAATGACTGGACCAAAGCGCAGCGTGAGACATGTTCATGATATTTTATTAAAATTGGAACACTAGAACGAAAAATAACAAAGAGGAAAATGAACAGTTCTGTAAGGAAACTAACAATACAGAAATCACAAAACAGAAAATAACTACCCACAAAACCCCTGTGGGAAAAAGCTACCCAAGTATGGTTCCCAATCAGAGACAACGATAGACAGCTGTCCCTGATTGAGAACCATACCCAGCCAAAACAAAGAAATACAAAAACATAGAAAAGGGAACATAGAATGCCCATCCAAATCACACAATAATTTAGTAAGAACCTCTTTTTCCCCCAGTTCGATTTAGTGTCTGACCTTTCCACTCTGTTCTATACCTCCGTGATTGGGTCATAATATTTTGTAGCCTAATCTGTAGAAAAGATAGCCACGCTTGTAGGAATAAAACACCGCTTTTTATTACAACTGCATCTAGCTCATTAAAAAAAGTTAAAAAGAGTTTTAAAATCAGGCGACCCCCACATTGGGTCACGACCCCTACTTTGTGAAACACTAATGTACACACACAGTACATGTACATATGCATGCGCACGCGCACACACACACAATCGCCCCTACTCAAGAATACATGTATACACACACACGCTTCTGCCTTACTCAAGCAATTCATACGGGAGCCGTTGCGTGGACTATAGCAGAGCACTGAAACGGGAAACACTTTTTATTTTATTTATTTATTTCACCTTTATTTAACCAGGTAGGCAAGTTGAGAACAAGTTCTCATTTACAATTGCGACCTGGCCAAGATAAAGCAAAGCAGTTCGACAGATACAACGACACAGAGTTACACATGGAGTAAAACAAACATACAGTCAATAATACAGTATAAACAAGTCTATATACAATGTGAGCAAATCAGGTGAGAAGGGAGGTAAAGGCAAAAAAGGCCATGGTGGCAAAGTAAATACAATATAGCAAGTAAAACACTGGAATGGTAGTTTTGCAATGGAAGAATGTGCAAAGTAGAAATAAAAATAATGGGGTGCAAAGGAGCAAAATAAATTAAATTAATTAAATACAGTTGGGAAAGTGTCATGCCTTGGTCATTGTATCTTGTGTTTTTGTTATATGTTTGGGTAGGCCAGGGTGTGACATGGGTTTATATGTTGTATTTCGTATTGGGGTTTGTATTAATTGGGAGTGTGTATTATTAGGGGTGTGTCTAGTTAGGCTTGGCTGCCTGAGGCGATTCCTAATTGGAGTCAGCTGATTCTCGTTGTCTCGGATTGGGAACCGTATTTAGGCAGCCTGAGTGCGCGTTGTATTTCGTGGGTGATTGTACCTGTCTCTGTGTTAGTCACCAGATAGGCTGTAATTAGTTTCACTCGTTTGTTGTTTTTGTATTTTCAGTTATTTCATGTACCGCATATTCTTCATTAAAAGTCATGAGTAACCTACACGCTGCATTTCGGTCTGACTCTCTTCAAACAACAGAGGAAGTTCATTACAGAATCACCCACCATTCACAGACCGAGCGGCGTGGGAACTGGCAGGATCTGAAGGAGAACGTTATGGACGGCAGAAGCAAGGAGTATACTACGTGGGAAGAAATCGACAGGTGGGCGGCCGACCCAGAGCGAGTGCAGGAGCCCGCCTGGGATTCCCTACAGCAATGCGAGGAGGGCTACAGGCGAATCGAATCAACGAAAAAGACACGCCGGAAAAACGGAGAGGCGCTGGTTTAAACAGGCAGCGACAGCTGGAGCAGCAAAGGGAGGATGAATTATTTGGAGAATGGACATGGGAAGACGTGTTGGATGGTAAAGGTTGTTACACTTGGGAGGAGATATTGGCCGGAAGAGATTGCCTCCCATGGGAACAGGTGGAGGCACTAAGGAGAGCAGAGGCAACGGGAGATAGGAGCTGACGATACGAGGGAACACGGTTGGCAAGGAAACCGGAAAAACAGCCCAAAAAAATTATTGGGGGGGAGCTAGAAGGGAGAATAGTTATGCCAGGTAGGAGACCTGCGCATACTCCCTGTGCTCACCGTTGGGCTAGAGAGACCGGGCAGGCACCGTGTTATGCTATGGAGCGCACAGTGTTTTCAGTGCGGGAGCAAAGCCCGGTGAGGCACATACCAGCTCTTCCTATTGGCCGGGCTAGAGTGGGCATCGAGCCAGGTAAGCTTGGGCAGGCTCGGTGCTCTAGAGCTCCAGTGCGCCTGCACGGTCCGGTCTATCCAGAGCCACCTCTACACACCAGTCCTCCGGTAGCAGCTCCCCGCACCAGGCTTCCTGTGCGTGTCCTCGCGCCAGTACCACCAGTTCCAGCACCACGCACCAGGCCTCCAGTGCGCCTCGCCTGTTCAGCGCAGCCAATGCTTTTCTCCCCTCCTGCGCTGCCGGAGTCTCCCGCTTGTTTAGCGCAACCAGAGCTGTTCTCTTCTCCTGCGCTATCGGAGTCTCCCGCCTGTTTAGCGCAGCCAGAGCCTTTCTCCTATCTTGCACTGCCGGAGTCTCCTGTCTGTCCAGCGCCACCAGTGCTCCCAGTCGGACCAGCGCGTCCAGTGCGCCTCGCCTGTTCAGCACAACCAGAGCTTTTCTCCTCTCCTGCACTGTTGGAGTCTCCCGCCTGTTCAGCTCAGCCAGAGCCTTTCTCCTCTCCTGCGCTGCCGGAGTCTCCTGTCTGCCCAGCGCCGCCAGTCAGCCCAGCGTCACCAGTCTGCCAGGATCCGCCAGAAGTGCCAGTCTGCCAGGATCCGCCAGAAGTGCCAGTCTGCCAAGATCTTCTAGATCGGCCAGACAACCTGAATCATCCAGGTCCACCAGCCAGCCAGGATTTACCGGAGCCTACTACCTGCCTGAGCTTCCTTTCAGTACTAGGCTTCCTCTCTGTACTGGGCTCCCTCTCAGTACCGGGCTTCCCCTCAGTACTGGGCTGCTTCGGTCCCGGGCTGCCCCTCTGTCCCGGGCTGCCCCTCTGTCCCGAGCTGCCCTGCTGTCCTGAGCTGCCCCTCTATCCCGAGCTGCCCCTCTGTCCCGAGCTGCCCCTCTGTCCCGAGCTGCCCCTCTGTCCCGAGCTGCCCCTCTGTCCCGAGCTGCCCCTCTGTCCCGAGCTGCCCCTCTGTCCCGAGCTGCCCCTCTGTCCCGAGCTGCCCCTAAGTCCCGAGCTGCCCCTCTGTCCCGAGCTGCCCCTCTGTCCCGAGCTGCCCCTCAGTTATGTGGGGATCAGGGTGAGGACTATTAGGCCATGGTTGGCGGAGAAGGTGGATTATCCTAGGACGCGAAGGGGAGGAACTAGGACATTTATGGAGTGGGGTCCACGTCCCGAGCCAGAACCGCCACCATGGACAGACGCCCACCCGGACCCTCCCTATGCTCTTGAGGTGCGTCCCGGAGTCCGCACCTTAGGGGGGGGGGGGTTCTGTCATGCCTTGGTCATTGTATCTTGTGTTTTTGTTATATGTTTGGGTAGGCCAGGGTGTGACATGGGTTTATATGTTGTATTTCGTATTGGGGTTTGTATTAATTGGGAGTGTGTATTATTAGGGGTGTGTCTAGTTAGGCTTGGCTGCCTGAGGCGATTCCTAATTGGAGTCAGCTGATTCTCGTTGTCTCGGATTGGGAACCGTATTTAGGCAGCCTGAGTGCGCGTTGTATTTCGTAGGTGATTGTACCTGTCTCTGTGTTAGTCACCAGATAGGCTGTAATTAGTTTCACTCGTTTGTTGTTTTTGTATTTTCAGTTATTTCATGTACCGCATATTCTTCATTAAAAGTCATGAGTAACCTACACGCTGCATTTCGGTCTGACTCTCTTCAAACAACAGACGAAGTTCATTACAGAAAGAGGTAGTTGTTTGGGCTAAATTATAGGTGGGCTATGTACAGGTGCAGTAATCTGTAAGATGCTCTGACAGTTGGTGCTTAAAGCTAGTGAGGGAGATAAGTGCTTCCAGTTTCAGAGATTTTTGTAGTTCGTTCCAGTCATTGGCAGCAGAGAAATGGAAGGAGAGGCGGCCAAAGAAAGAATTGGTTTTGGGGGTGACTAGAGAGATATACCTGCTGGAGCGTGTGCTACAGGTGGGAGATGCTATGGTGACCAGCGAGCTGAGATAAGGGGGGACTTTACCTAGCAGGGTCTTGTAGATGACATGGAGCCAGTGGGTTTGGCGACGAGTATGAAGCGAGGGCCAGCCAACGAGAGCGTACAGGTCGCAATGGTGGGTAGTATATGGGGCTTTGGTGACAAAACAGATTGCACTGTGATAGACTGCATCCAATTTGTTGAGTAGGGTATTGGAGGCTATTTTGTAGATGACATCGCCAAAGTCGAGGATTGGTAGGATGGTCAGTTTTACAAGGGTATGTTTGGCAGCATGAGTGAAGGATGCTTTGTTGCGAAATAGGAAGCCAATTCTAGATTTAACTTTGGATTGGAGATGTTTGATATGGGTCTGGAAGGAGAGTTTACAGTCTAACCAGACACCTAAGTATTTGTAGTTGTCCACGTATTCTAAGTCAGAGCCGTCCAGAGTAGTGATGTTGGACAGGCGGGTAGGTGCAGGTAGCGATCGGTTGAAGAGCATGCATTTAGTTTTACTTCAAGCTGAACTGTGTGTGTACTGGTGTTTTTGGATTTGAACACAATTTCCCAGAAACGCCAGCTCCATTGGTAGTCGTTTGGTCACAGCTGGGATGACAAAATCCGCTTTGGACTGGTTGCGGGAGACTGAGACCGAACTAGAGATGCGTGGATTGACTCATAACACGCAGTCCCCGCAGTTATAGCCACAGAGCCGGCAAGTTTAGGGTCATGAAATATTGTGTGGCTGAATGCCGGGTGGGTGGCGGTCAGGTTGAATAAAGAGAAAATACATTTAAACGATCATAACTGTATCAGAGAGAAAGACAATAGTTGAACAGTTTTGAACAAATTAAATTGTTTCAAAAGTAAGAAGAAGCGAGAGACAGAGAGAGAGAGAGACAGCTCTATTTACATTGTTTTTATTTTTACTTACTTAGCTAGCATCGAATGCAGCTGGCTAGCTTAGCCTACTCAAACAGAAAAGGATGCTATGTTAGCTAGCTGGCTATCCAACACTGGAACTCTTCCAAGTCAAGGTAAGCTTTTGGTTTTAGAAATGTATTGCCACTGGGCCATGTACACAAATGTATTGCCACTGATGACTGTACACAGTACTGCATGATTGTAGTGGGTTTACAAACGTGTTCGTTCTAGTAGCTATGTTGGCTATGATGTCACAATGATGTAGGATGTGTGGGGTTAGCGGTCATGATATGTTTGGGTTGAAAAGATTTTTCACCTGGTTACAGGCAGCTATATATATTTTTTATTTTATTTTTTTATTTTTTATTTAACTCAGCAAAAAAAGAAATGTCCCCTTTTCAGGTCCCTGTCTTTCAAAGATAATTAGTAAAAATCCAAGGACCTTCACAGATCTTCATTGTAAAGGGTGTAAACACTGTTTCCCATGCTTGTTCAATGAACCATAATCAATTAATGAACATGCACCTGTGGAACGGTCGTTAAGACACTAACAGCTTACAGATGGTAGGCAATTAAGGTCAGTTATGAAAACTTAGGACACTAAAGAGGCCTTTCTCCTGACTCTGAAAAACACAAAAAGAAAGATGTCCAGGGTCCCTGCTCATCTGCGTGAATGAACCTTAAGCATGCTGCAAGGAGACATGAGGACTGCAGATGTGGCCAGGGCAATAAATTAGTGTCCGTACTGTGAGATGCCTAAGACAGCGCTACAGAGAGGGACAGCTGATCGTCCTCACAGTGGCAGACCACGTGTAACAACACCTGCACAGGATCGTTACATCCAAACATCACACTTGCGGGACAGGTAGGATGTTAACAACTGCCCGAGTTACACCAGGAATACACAATCGCTCCATCAGTGCTCAGACTGTCTGCAAGAGAGGATGGACTGAGGGCTTGTAGGCCTGTTGTAAGGCAGGTCCTCACCAGACATCTCTGGCAACAACGTCGCCTACGGGCACAAACCCACCGTTGCTGGACCAGACAGGACTGGCAAAAAGTGCTCTTCACTGACGAGTTGCGGTTCTGTCTCACTGGAGGTGATGGTCGGATTTGCGTTTATCGTCGAAGGAATGAGCGTTACACCGAGGCCTGTACTCTGGAGCGGGATCGATTTGGAGGTGGAGGGTCCGTCATGGTCTGGGGCGGTGTGTCACAGCATCATCGGACTGAGCTTGTTGTCATTGCAGGCAATCTCAACGCTGTATCTTACAGAGAAGACGTCCTCCTCTCTCATGTGGTACCCTTCCTGCAGGCTAATCCTGACATGACCCTCCAGCATGACAATGCCACCAGCCATACTGCTTGTTCTGTGCGTGATTACCTGCAAGACAGGAATGTCAGTGTTCTGCCATGGCCAGTGAAGAGCCTGGGGGGGGGGGGGGGGGGGGCATTCCCCCCAGAAATGTCCGGGAACTTGCAGGTGCCTTGGTGGAAGAGTGAGGTAACATCTCACAGCAAGAACTGGAAACTCTGGTGCAGTCCATGAGGAGGCGATGCACTGCAGTACTTAGTGCAGCTGGTGGCCACACCAGATACTGACTGTTATTTTTTATTTTTACACCCCCTTTGTTCAGGAACACATACCATTTCTGTTAGTCACATGTCTGTAGAACTTGTTCAGTTGCTGAATCTTGTTATGTTCATACAAATATTTACACATGTTGGATGAAAATAAACGCAGTTGACATTGAGAGGACGTTTATTGCTCCGCTGAGTTATAATATAATATAGAACAAGTAAAAACATAATAGACTGGGTATAATTATATATATATTTTTTTTTGCAATATTACGTACATGGAAAAACAGCTACCAAACTGACTTTAGCTAGCAAGCTAACTTGATAGCTATCACACTTGTGGATAAAGCAGTGTAAAAATCGGAACATTACTTTGACAAGCATTTGTAGTCCTTTGTCCTTCTTACAACACTATAACGTTAGGGTTCATGAGTTGCACTTCACTCGATCACATCATTGTCATTGTAATCAACGTTCTACAGACACCGCAGCCATATTGATGTGGAAAAGTAGAATGGGAGCTAATCATTTTGAACGGGAGCAAACTATGAATGTTTCGCCTAAATTACACTATAGTGGCCTGGAAACTCCATAAGGCAATTATTTAGTAGGAAACAACCCTGCCGTCACCATCATGTCATCAAATTAACCTTATGTTGTCATTAGCTAGCAAAGTCCGTTCAAAATAGCTAGCAACATTAGCTAGCTGAAATCCAGTGGCCTCCCCTCAATTTTAGCAAGCTAGGTAACATTATACTGAAACTAAAGTCAATCTGGCGATATCAAAAGGTTATCCTATTAATAATGTGCCCTATTTTGAAACGTTTTTAAGCAACAGCAATGCACTTGAGACGTAATCTGCGCCCATTGAGAATGCATGGAGTAGAATCCTCAATTTGGAATCAGTTCTAAAATGAACAATCAAAACAATATTGTGTCGAAACATGCGACCCGTTTAATGCCACGTTCAAAACAACTTGGAACTCTGAAATCTCCGACTTCCAAGCGTTCAAGACAACAGGGAACTTTGAAAAAACCAGCTCCGACTGGGAAAAATAGTTTTGAACGGTCATCCAACTTGGAATTCCATCTTTCCAGAGCTCATTATTTAAAAAATTAAAACATACTGAGTCAGAGCAAACGTAGCTAGCTAATACAGCCTGATACCAGTGCTGATGGAGGCCTAAAATCAGCATGTTGTTTGTGCAACAGTATATTTTAAATCAAAGAGGAATAGGAGAAGCATGGATATGTAGCCAAAGATTATAGGGCCCCCTAGGAAACATGGAAAATCACTTTGGTTCCTACCCTGTGACAATGACTCGTCCATGGCATTTTCATTCTTTGTCATGTCAAACACTGTATTCAAAGTGCCCACTGTTATTTATATTCTAACTATAGAATTATAAACATTCTATTTCCATGATTCCAAAAGTTCACCCAAGTGTTTTGATCTAAATCACAATTGCAACATTTGGTTAAATTTTGTTATTTTTGCCCATATCGTGGCAGTTGTGGAAATGATCTCAAATGAGTGCAGGAAATTATTTTAGGTTGAAGTTGAATTGAACAGTATAAAACAATCCGAAATGGAGAAAGACACATTAAAATCATTTAGAATGTGTGTTGCCACCCTAGGGTCACTCACAAAGCAAATTTAGAACTTTTATTAATCAAAAACATAAAATACCGTTATACTGTCAAAAATACCATATGATATTTTGGCCATATCGCCCAGCCCTAGCTAGTAGCTGTTGAGAACCTAAGTGGGTATTCTGTGGGCACACTATACCTCTGTGAAGTAGAAAATGCAGCCTAATGTAAGCTAATCATAGACTGCACTGATATTAATTTCATCTGTAGAAATGGTGATTTGGCTACATTGATTATCAAGATGTGTATTGATTGTGAAAGTGTGATACTCAACTCTTTGTACATAATAGACGATGTAGGCCTACTGAATATTACAGTTTGGTTTACATGTATTTTTCCCTGTACAAATGAGTGAGTAGGATAGAACGAGGCACCATCACTATAAGAACATGGACAACTGTTCTACAATTTACATTCCAGCAGTACCAACAGACGGCTCCAAATTCAGACTGCACCTTACAACACACAACTGCTACCATTTAACCACTGCACTTGTCAATTTATATATTACCAAGTATGTGTTTACATAACAGTTGACCACTTTCCACAAGAATACTGCATGTATTCTTTATCTGGATCCCAATTAGGAAAAATATTGGATATGGTGACATCTTTGTAAATCGTTTCTTTGTTATTTGGTCTGGGTGCAGTTCTCAACTTGAATGTTTTCCTTAGAGAAGGTTACAGAGACTACATTGTATTCTTGTTTATCTCCCAATAAACCTTTATCTGACTTGATATTTGTAATCGAAACGACTTGTACTGTATTTATACCAGGGTAGTCCATGCGTGTTCCTGGATATCTGCCCTCAAGTAGGTAGGCTCATTTGGAGTGAAGACCTTTAAATGTCCCCTTTTGTACATCGTTACAACACTGAATATATATATATATATATAATGACATTTGTAATGTGTTTATTCGTTTGGAACTTCTGTGAGTGTAATGTTTACTGTTAACTTTTATTTATTTCACTTTTGTATGATCTACTTCACTTGCTTTGGCAATGTTAACATTTTTCCCATGCCAATGAAGCCCCTTGAATTGAATATTCAAGGAAAGTTTACAGTTTAGTCAAATAAATCTAAAACCATTCCAAAAAGTACAATATGCTAGGTAAAGAATGAACAATTATGGTTTCCCACACAAGTTTATTGTTGCCCACACAAAAGTCCCGTATTTACATATGATTCATGTGTTTGGTTTGTGTGTGACAGTCTTGTGTGTGGCACAGCCGGAGAAAGTAACCCAACCGACTCAGGCTAGTTACGATAACCTATGGCAGCAACACGTTTGGCTATCATACTCTACCATCTGGTAGTGCCTGTCTTGACTTCATCAAATCGTTGTAAAGAAGCTAGCTAGCTACAATAGCAACCTAAGTTTGCTAGCTAAAGTAGCAAGGCTAACTTAGGGTATTTTGAGGCATCCTTGTCTACAACAACTCCATTCATATGAAACAAGACTACCTGTTGGTTGATCATTGAAGCCTACTCTTCGTTTAGCCAATTTAATTTTTGTTCAATTTTGCATTGATTAGAAACCTCCCACTTCACTTGCTACATATGGAACATCCGACTAGTGCCGCTTTGATTGACCAACAATAATATGTTATGTGCGTCTTTTTTATGATAAAAACGGTCATAAAACGTATTATTAGAATGTAAAATATATTGGTCTATCCTTGTAGGTTATGTAGTAAAGTCACATAGATATTACAATTTTAGCCAAAGCCTTTTTTTAAAATAGGCCTGTTTTGAAATATTTCTATGAGTACTCTGCCAAGGATATCGACTGCTGCCCGAGAATGCTTTTGTGGCACAGTCGATAGCGCGCTGGACTAGAAGGTCAAGGGTTCGAGACCTGCTTGCTCCCTGCCGTTTCATTACACTGGGGTCAGAAATCATCGGACCTTGCATCCACGACAGTGCGTGTGCCCGGCCGGTGAGCGCGGTCCTATAAGACGTTGAGACGCAAGCTAAGGAGCGAGTAGTGTAACGACCCTGGGTTTATAAGCGCGGATATCGACTGCCGCTTGAGCATGCTTTTGCGCACAGTCGATAGCGCGCTGGCCTTCGGCCTAGAAGATCTTCGAGACCTGCTCCCTGCTTGTTTCATTACAATACTAACGTCCGTTTGGATATTCGAATATCCGTGCCCATCCCTAAAACCTACTGTTGATAAACACAGCTCTCAAACAGAGAGAACATCAAACACAGATGTGTTGTTATGAGTCCCTCACCTGTATGATGTAGATAATATGACTTTGATATACCACAGCTGGGTGGGTGTTGGTGACAAGGGGGTTCAGATTAGAACGCCTTGAAGGCACAGGGTCAAAGAGGGTTAACTGTGTAAGACCACGATGAGTGACTATGATTTACTGACCAACTGACTGACTCTTGGACTAAAGGAAACGGTCAGTGTGTGTTATATACTCTAATTGTCCTCGAGGGTTAAATTTGACTGAACAGAGAGTGCTTCTGCTTCCACAAAAGTACATCCAATCAATTGACACAACATACATAGTGTGTGTGAGTGAGAGAGTTCTTTCTTTACAAAACAACCTCTCTATGTTATGGGTTCATCACGGTTCACAGAAAATAGAGGCGATGTGGGACAAAGCAATAAAAATACTTGTACATTTTACCTTTATTTTAATCAGGGAGTCATACGGAGATCAAGGTCTATTTTACAAATGAGCCCTGAATTACAGAAATTATAAACATCAATATCAATACAAAATGCAAGCTGAAAGAAAAACACGGTCATATTGTTTTATTTTTAAACACGGTCAGAAAAAAAAATGAACATTCATCAATAATAAAGTCCTTAGTCAGCTTTTTGAATTGCCCTAAAGCAGTGGTCACCAAACTTTTCTGAGTCAAGATCACTTTCTGAGCCAGAATGCATGCCGAGATCTACCATTTTATTTTACATTACTTAAAAAGCACAAGACTATTCAACATTAACTAATTAAAAACAGTTCTGCAGCAATGAGGTTAGCGCAGTAGGCTATTTTTTCTACTGGAGTGATGGCCGGCATCTGATAGTCAGTCTGAGGGAGGGAGCAGCAGTGAGGCTGCCTCTCACCCGACTCACCGTCCCTTCTTTCTCCCACTCTCTGCTGAGAAAAGGGGACACAGTCTTCCAGCTGATGGCGAAACTTAAGTTCCACTGCATTACTTGTGCCTCACGCACCAATTAATGTTGTTACTCCTCTGACCAGGGAAAGTGAAATATTACTTGATATTAAAAAAAGACAAGCTGCAAATAACGCAAGCTTATCGAAATGAGGAGTTTATGGTTTATCAAACTGTTGAACAGAGTGTTGAACAGAGTGTTGACAGTGCTGAATATCAACTTAAACATGAACTTACTCAAAAACAGCAGCCCTGTAGCTGTTGAGTCTCGCTCTAGTTATGGTTGTAAAGGTTTTAAAACCTCACATTATCAACTTCGCTGTGCGTTCGAGGTTTAGTTTTACAGTCTATGGCGCTACGAAACTGTGCAGACACTGATCTGAGCTATCTGATTGGCCAGCGGTAGGGTTACAGCTGCACTTGATGTGCTCTCTTGCCCTACCGGGTAGGCAGTGTTCTGCACTAACCGCCAACAGCGAAAAACGAAGAAAAGAAAAAAATAGGAACGTAAGGCTTTATCATAGTTTTTTTTAAACAGAAATGTTTGATGATCGACAAGGAATGGCTTGGAGATCGACCGGTTGGTACAAAAGCATCACATTTAAGAACATGTTGAAGATTGTTCCACAAATAAGGTACATGAAAACTAAAAGCTGATTTACCTAACTCAGTAAAGACCAATGGAATTTCCAGAGTTAATCATCCCTGAGACCAGGTGTTGCATGTCTAACGTTTAGTAAAGATGTCAAGTAACTTTTAAACCAGTTACATGCAGCCTGGTCTAGGACAATTGAGGAAAGCCTCTGAATTCACAGTGAGTGAGCAACAGGTCAATGAAGAGGGCAGGACAATGTATTGTATCCATACAGTTAACCACATCATTTATAAACTAGGAAGGCAGCAGAGGCAAATGTTATGACCTGGTCTAAAACCCGACTGATGTACATTTAGAATACATTTAAAAGATCAGATTTAAGCTGAGAATTAATCAAGGATTCTAATATTTTAGCTTGGCAAGAAAGTTGAGAAACAGGTGGATTAATTATTTAGGTCACAAGGGTCACCACCTTTGAAAAGGGAGTACATGGGCTACTTGGGGATATTACCAGATAAAATCTTCAGGTTAAAAATGTGTTAATGATTCAGCAACAAGGGGAGCAGAGAGCTACAGCAAAAATAGATTAAGCATATCCGCCCCAGTGGATTTAAAACATTTTTTACATCAATCTTAAGCAAGGCATCTAGCACGTCACAGATAGTAAATTGTTCAAATGAAAAGAAAGATTCTGTCGAGTCAGCTAGAGTCTGGCAGAGGGAAGAGCAGTCGATTGACTGACCAAGGTCAGTTAAACCACCATTTCTCTCAAATATAAAGCCTTCAAGATAAAATTATGATTAAAAGCATCAGTTATCCCATTTCTCAGTTATGATGCAATCAGAGAGAACATGCTTAGGCAGGGAAGAAGAGGAATTTGTACGCTTCAGTGCATTTACTGTTTTCCAAAATTGAGAAGGATAACCAGCAGAGTCAGAGCTTAAAAAGTAGCTTGATATAGCCTTCTTAAATCAAGATACAATCCGTTTCTCAATTGTCTGAAAGAATGCCAGTCCACTAGAGTCAGTTTTCCTTGCTTTGGCCCAGGCCTGATTTCTCATCTGAATGAGCACAGATAAATCCAAATAAAACCAAGGGTTAGATCTATCTTTAACTCTGAATTGTTAAAAAAGGGGCATGTTTATTTGCCAGAGGAATAGATATGGAGAATACATTTCTAGGGCTAATTCGGGGTCAGGAATACAGGAGAGTGACTAAATCAGAGTAGAACATGTCATGTAAAAACCATTGAGGAGAGAACTTTTAAAAAATAAGTTATTTTCTTAATTAAACAAGAAGTAGTATTTTGCAGTTTATTTTATACATACTATGGGCTAATGATCACTGATATCATATGGAAATACAGCATCATATTTATTTAGCTTATTAATAAGAATTGTTTTCACATTTAGCCAGGTGGGTTTTGAGATCAATTGAGTAAGATTCAAATCAATGCATATACTCTTAAATTGATCTGAGGCCAGGGATAGCCAACCCAGATTCAAATCAATGCATATACTCTTAAATTGATCAGAGGCCAGGGATAGCCAACCCAGATTCAAATCAATGCATATACTCTTAAATTGATCTGAGGCCAGGGATAGCCAACCCAGATTCAAATCAATGCATATACTCTTAAATTGATCAGAGGCCAGGGATAGCCAACCCAGATTCAAATCAATGCATATACTCTTAAATTGATCAGAGGCCAGGGATAGCCAACCCAGATTCAAATCAATGCATATACTCTTAAATTGATCAGAGGCCAGGGATAGCCAACCCAGATTCAAATCAATGCATATACTCTTAAATTGATCTGAGGCCAGGGATAGCCAACCCAGATTCAAATCCCCTAAATTGACAAACTTCGGGAATGGTTAAACACTTGGATATAGCACCAATAGCATCCACCATGGCAGCAGGGGGGTTGTAAATCTTAGCAACAAATACATGTGTATTATGGACACATCTACATATAGAGGGTTCACCCATAAAATTATTAATTAATTCAATGTTTATACAAATATGTCCATTCCATAGAGAATTCTGTCAGAAAAACAATAGTCCAAACCGCATGCCTCTACCATATGGCTCAAAAGTTACATACAATTTACACGGAGAATGTTCATGTTCAGCATGTTCAGAGTGAATTGAATGTCATCACAGGCAAGCAGTAGTGAAAAGAACTTAAGTAAAAAATACTTTCAAAAGTACTACTGGAGTATCTGTACTTTACTATTTTTTACTTCACTAGATTCCTAAAGAAAATTATGTACTTTCTACTCCATACATTTTCCCCAGACACCCAAAAGTACTTGTTACATTTCAAATGCTTAGCAGGACAGGAAAATGGTCTAATTGACACACATTTACTGTATTAAGAGAAAATTCTGGTCATCCATACTGCCTCTGATCTGGCGCTCACTAAACACATGCTTTGTTTGTAAATTATGTCGGAGTATATTTAAAACTAAATACTTTTAGACTAACTCAAGTAGTATTATACTGGGCAGCTTTCCCTTCAGTCATTTTCTATTAAGTTATCTTTACTTTTACTCAAGTATGACAATTGGATCATTTTTCCCACCTTTGCAGGCATGATCAAAAAGTGGTCACAGCTCAATAAAACTATTTGGCTCTTGTTATTTCATCAAAACTGTCAAGTACAGGTATATTAAGGTTATTATATTGTAGAAAACAATCTAATGATTCATTCTATGTAATTTACAATGAAAAAGGGCAAAGAAAACTCACCTCCGACATCTAACTGCCCTACCTCGCCTCCCACATCTAACTGCCCTACCTTGCCTCCATTTAGGCCCCTTGAAGGGAGAGAGGAGACAGAACTCAGGGACAATCACCTCTATAGGGGAGGGAGGAGACAGGCCTCAGGGACAATCACCTCTATAGGGGAAGGAGGAGACAGACCTCAGGGACAATCGCGTCTATAGTGGAGGGAGGAGACAGGCCTCAGGGACAATCACGTCTATAGGGGAGGGAGGAGACAGGCCTCAGGGACAATCACCTCTATAGGGGAGGGAGAAGACAGGCCTCAGGGACAATTGCCTCTATAGGGGAGGGAGAAGACAGGCCTCAGGGACAATCACCTCTATAGGGGAAGGAGGAGATAGACCTCAGGGACAATCACTACTACAGGGGAGGGAGGAGACAGGTCTCAGGGACAATCACTTATATAAGGGAGGGAGGAGACAGGCCTCAGGGACAATCACGTCTATAGGGGAGGGAGGAGACAGGCCTCAGGGACAATCACCTCTATAGGGGAGGGAGAAGACAGGCCTGAGGGACAATCGCCTCTATAGGGGAGGGAGAAGACAGGCCTCAGGGACAATCACCTCTATAGGGGAAGGAGGAGATAGACCTCAGGGACAATCACCACTACAGGGGAGGGAGGAGACAGGTCTCAGGGACAATCACTTATATAAGGGAGGGAGGAGACAGGCCTCAGGGACAATCACCACTACAGGGGAGGGAGGAGACAGGTCTCAGGGACAATCACTTATATAAGGGAGGGAGGAGACAGGCCTCAGGGACAATCACCACTACAGGGGAGGGAGGAGACAGGTCTCAGGGACAATCACCACTACAGGGGAGGGAGGAGACAGGCCTCAGGGACAATCACCACTACAGGGGAGGGAGGAGACAGGTCTCAGGGACAATCACCACTACAGGGGAGGGAGGAGACAGGACTCAGGGACAATCACCACTACAGGGGAGGGAGGAGACCGGCCTCAGGGACAATCACCACTACAGGGGAGGGAGGAGACAGAACTCAGGGACAATCACCACTACAGGGGAGGGAGGAGACAGGCCTCAGGGACAATCACCACTACAGGGGAGGGAGGAGACAGGCCACAGGGACAATCACCACTACAGGGGAGGGAGGAGACAGGTCTCAGGGACAATCACCTCTATAAGGGAAGGAGGAGACGGGCCTCAGGGCAATCACCACTACAGGGGAGGGAGTAAAGCACTCCATTGAATTGTCCTCCAATAGGTCCCTAGTCCTTCAACCAACCATCAGTGCAGATAAAGTCACCATGTAAGACAATGATGTAACAATGTGCATTAACTAAGATTTAGTCATCTTTAATGTAAAACTGGAAACAGCTGGGGACGTATGTATCAAGGGTCTCAGAGAAGGAGTGCTGATCTAGTGTAGGATCAGGTCTCCCCTTGTCCATCTTAATCATTGCGATGTAAAATGCAAAATGGTTCCTCAATCAGCACTCCTACTCTGAGACGCTTGATACATAGTCAGAACCGCAGTCAGAAAGCAACCTGTTCAGGAAGAGGGACAGATCACATGGGAGGTCACAGAGGTTGTGTTCTGGGTTCACTGAGGGAACAGAGCAGCGTTTCATCCAGATAAGAGTGAGCTAGTAGTTCACTCGAGGACACACTACTACCCTACGCACATATTCATGGACACACAAACACACACATGCTACACACACACACTTCCTCCTATTCACGCATACATGTAAATACACACGCTACTGCCCTACTCAAGCAACTCCATATTGGAGCCAATCCCTGGACTTTAGCAGAGCACTGAAGCAGGAAACACTTAACTGTAATGAAGATAAACACAGCTCTCGAACAGAGAGAACATCAAGCTGAGATGTTGTTAAATGTGTCCCTCACCGATATGATGTAGATAGTATGACTTTGATATACCACAGCTGGGTAGGTGTCGGTGACAAGGGGGTTAACATTACAAAGCCTTGGAGGCCTAGGGTCAAAGAGGGTTAACGGTGTAAGACCACGATGGTTGAACTGACCACTCCTTCTCTGAGATGCTTGTACTAAAGGAAAGTGTGTGTGTGTGTGTGTGTTATGATACAATATAATTTATTGTCCCCAAGGGGGACATTAGACTTTGGACAATAGAGAATGCTGCTGCTCCCACATAAATACATATAATCAATTGACACAATAACCAAAGAGTGTGTAATTCAATGCATGAGTGTGTGCACACATATACACATAAAAGTATTTGGACACCACTTCAAATGAGTGGATTTGGGCACTATACATATCAGCCACCCCCGTTGAGGACAGGTGTATAAAATCGAGCACACAGCCATGCACTCTCCATAGACAAACACTGGCAGTAGAATGGCCTTACTGAAGAGCTCAGTGACTTAACATGGCATCATCATAGGATGCCACTTTTCCAACAAGTTAGTTCGTCAAATTTCTACCCTGCTAGAGCTGCCCCGGTCAACTGTAAGTGCGGTTATTGTGAAGTAGAAATGTCCAGGAGCAACAACAGCTCAGACGCAAAGTGGTAGGCCACACAAGCTCACAAAACTGGATTGCTGAGTGCGTAAGTGTGTAAGAATTATCTGTCCTCGGTTGTGACACTCACTACCGAGTTCTAAACTCCCTCTGGAAGCAACATCAGCACAAGAACTGTTAGTTGGGAGCTTCATAAAATGGGTTTCCATGGCCGAGCAGCCGCACACAAGCCTAAGATCACCATGCGCAAGGCCAAGCGTTGGCTGAAGTGGTGTAAAGATCGCTGCCATTGGACTCTGGAGCAGTGGAAACACGTTCTCTGGAGAGATGAATCATGCTTCACCATCTGGTAGTCCGATGGATGAATCTGGGTCTGGCGGATGGTAAAAGAACACTACTTGCCCCAATGCATAGTGCCAACTGTAAAGTTTGGTGGAGGAGGAATAATGTCTGGGGCTGTTTTTCATGGTTTGGGCTAGGCCTCTTAGTTCCAGTAAAGGGAAATCTTAATGCTACAGCATACAATGACATTCTAGATAATTATGTGCTTCCAACTCTGTGGCAACAGTTTGGGGAAGGCCCTTTCCATTTTCAGCAGGTCCATATAGAAATTGCTTGTCGAGATCGGTGTGGAAGAATTTGACTGGTCTGCACAGAGCCCTGACCTCAACCCCATCAAACACCTTTCGGATTAATTGGAATGCCGACTGCGAGCCAGGCCTAATCGCCCAACAAGTCCCCGCAGCAATGTTCCAACATCTAGTGGAAAGCCTTCCCAGAAGAGTGGAGACTGTCATGGCAGCAATGGGGGGGGGGGGGCAATTCCATAATCATTAATGCCCATGATTTTAGAATGAGATGTTCGACAAGCATATAGTGTGTGTGTGTGTATACAGTACCAGTCAAAAGTTGACACACCTACTAATTTTCTACATTGTAGAATAATAGTGAAGATGTCAGAACTATTTTTTACCTTAATTTAACCAGGCAAGTCAGTTAAGAACACATTCTTATTTTCAATGACGGCCTGGGAACAGTGGGTTAACTGCCTGTTCAGGGGCAGAACGACAGATTTGTACCTTGTCAGCTCAGGGGTGTGAACTCGCAACTTTCCGGTTACTAGTCCAACGCTCTAACCACTAGGCTACCCTGCCGCCCCAACTATGAAATAACACACATGGAATCATGTAGTAAAGCTGCCTTGATGACACCTTTGCACACTCTTGGCATTCTATCAACCAGATTCACGAGGTAGTCACCTGGAATGCATTTCAATTACCGGGTGTGCCTTGTTAATTTGTGGAATTTCTTTACTTCTTAATGCTTTTGAGCCAGTCAGTTCTGTTGTGACAAGGTAGGGGTTGTACACAGAAGATAGTCCTATTTGGTAAAAGATCAAGTCCATATTATGGCAAGAACAGCTCAAATAAGCAAAGAGAAACGACAGTCCATCATTACTTTAAGACATGAAAATGTCAAGTGCAGTCACAAAAACCATCAAGCGCCATGATGAAACTGGCTCTCATGAGGACCGCCACAGGAAAGGAAGACCCAGAGGATAAGTTCATTAGAGTTGTCATGTTTTGTCTTATATTGTCTTGTCATTTTGCTTTTCCTTCTGTTCGTTTTCCCCCTGCTGGTCTTTTTAGGTTCGTTCCCTTTTTTCTCTCTCCCTCTCTCTCTCTTCTCTCTATCGTTCCGTTCCTGCTCCCAGCTGTTCCTATTCCCCTAATCAATCATTTAGTCTTCCCACACCTGTTCCCTATCTTTTCCCCTGATTAGAGTCCCTATTTCTCCCCTTGTTTTCCGTTTCTGTCCTGTCGGATCCTTGTATACTGTTCACCGTGCTGTGTCTTTGTATCGCCCTGTCGTGTCGTGTTTCCCTCAGATGCTGCGTGGTGAGCAGGTGTCTGAGTCTGCTACGGTCAAGTGCCTTCCCGAGGCAACCTGCAGTTCATTATCGAGTCTCCAGTCAGTTCTCGTGATTACGAGTGAAATTGTTTCTTATGCTTTATTTACTGCTCCGATTTGTCTAGGAGTATTGCTATTTCCTTAAACTGGCTATTTCCTTAAACTGTTTTCGCCAAGTCGCTTTTGGGTCCTCATTCACCTGCATAACAAGAGTTAACTATACCTCAAATAAATGCTTCACAGAATTCAAGTAACAGACACATCTCAACATCAACTGTTCAGAGGAGACTGCGTGAATCAGGCCTTCATGGACGAATTGCTGCAAATAAACCACTACTAAAGGACACCAATAAGAAGAGACTTGCTTGGGCCAAGAAACACCAGTAATGGACATTAGACTGGTGGAAATCTGTCCTTTGGTCTGATGAGTCCAAATTTGAGATTTTTGGTTCTAACCGCTGTGTCTTTGTGAGACGCAGAGTAGGTGAACAGATGATCTCAGCATGTGTGGTTCCCACCATGAATTAAGGAGGAGGTGGTGTGATGGTGTGGGGGCCTCCACAATCACCCAACCTCAACCCAATTGAGATGGTTTGGGATGAGTTGGACCGCAGAGTGAATTAAAAGCAGGCAACAAGTGCACAGCATATTCCTTCAAGACTGTTGGAAAAGCATTCCAGGTGAAGATGGTTGAGAGAATGTCAAGAGTGTGCAATGCTTTCAAGGCAAAGGGTGGCTACTTTGAAGAATCTAAAATATATTTTGATTTGTTTAACACTTTTTGGGTTACTACATGATTCCATATGTGTTAATTCATAGTTTTGATGACTTCACTATTATTCTACAATGTAGAAAATAGTCCAAATAAAGAAAAAACATTGAATGAGTAGGTGTGTCCACACTTTTGACTGGTACTGTACATATATATAAATAATAAATGAGAGAGAGAAAATCTCTCACCTGGCTGTCTCCTTCCACTCCATCTCCTGTCCATCGACGGCCAGCAGTTCGTCCAGTTCAGTGAAGAGCTGAGGGGGCGGGGGGCCGTCATCCTCCTCACCCAGGATAAACCTTATCCTCTCTGCTGCTGCAGAGACTATGGGGAAAGAGAGCAGACAAGATGGATGGATGATAGAGAGAGAGACTTGACTGGTACTGTATATATATATGTGAGCAATGCAGTAAAATATTAAGTGTTGACACCGCCGATCACTTATAAGAAAGGGAGAAAAAAAGTTTTGCAACACCTGTAGAAGTGATGGCTCTAAGAGATTGTTAAGCTGTTATTTACCAGACTCTCTGAAGGAAGAGAGTTTCCTGTGGCCATTACTGATTGACTTAATTCAGGATTCTTTTCAGATGCAGTTGTAATGTTAGCATCTGCAATTCTACACATTTTGTCATGTAGCTGAGAACAACAACAAAAAAATCTGTTTTTAAGACAATGTCCTGCAATTCTATACATTTTGCCATGAATACTTTCAAATATTAGCATCTCAGACTGTCTAGTTTTTATTTTGGTAATTGTTAGTTGTCGTGTCTTTGGCTATGCCGGATTAAGTGATATTTTTTATTTTTATCCGTTGTTTTACCAGGTAAGTTGACTGAGAACACGTTCTCATTTGCAGCAACGACCTGGGGAATAGTTACAGGGGAGAGGAGGGGGATTAATGAGCCAATTGTAAACTGGGGATTATTAGGTGACCGTGATGGTTTGAGGGCCAGATTGGGAATTTAGCCAGGACACCAGGGTTAACACCCCTACTCTTACGATAAGTGCCATGGGATCTTTAATGACTTCAGAGAGCCAGGACACCCTTTTAACATCCCATCTGAAAGACTGCATCCTACACAGGGCAGTGTCCCCAATCACTGCCCTGGGGCATTGGGATATTTTTTAAGACCAGAGGAAAGAGTGCCTCCTACTGGCCCTCCAACACCACTTCCAGCAGCATCTGGTCTCCCATCCAGGAACTGACCAGGATCAACCCTGCTTAGCTACAGAAGCAAGCCAGCAGTGGTATGCAGTGACATGCTATTCTATAAAATAATTTCTCTGTAATTAATATTACCTGATTAAGCTAATCAGATGAATGTAATTAACTAGAAAGTCGGGGCACCACAATAATGTTTATAGAGCTGTTATCTTCCGAATAAACTCTTAAAGACCATTGTAATCTTTTACATCAATAGCCGTCAATATTTAATCCTTGCCTTATTTAGTCTCATCTGAAAGTTATAAATTCTTGGTGGGGGTCATATTTATGGGGCTCATAAACCTCCCCCAATCAGGCCAATGTCATGATATAGTACACAAACATTATTATTTAAAAATATATAGCTCCATTATCTCTACATACTTTGGATATGCTTTTAGTCATTTAAGTTTACACTTAAAACATTTGACTATCCCGAATGTTTTTGTTTTTTTAAACAGGAAAAAAAAGAAAAGTGGCCCGCCTTTGCTAAATGAGTATAGGGGAAACACTGCTTCCTGACAACTAAGAAACACTCACACACCACACCAGAAAGGACTTAAGTTGTTTTATATAGTTCAGCAAATAATTATGAAATAGTTAGCTGTGGATTCAAAAGTAATCTTTTAATCCATTACTAATCACTTTGTGCTACATTGGTAGTAGTTGCGCTCTATAAATACAGTTTTCCGTTCTAGTTAATTTTACTGATTTATTTTCTAGGACAACTTTATCCCGTTCCATTAGGAGATACCCATATACAAAGAAATAATGCAAAAGTGCTCAAAATAAACAAAGAGGGGACAAATCCCAGAGTGAATATTTCAGACGAGACAAGGGGCCGACATAGATATATTTTCCACCTGCTCGTTGAACATTTCATTCCAAAATCATGGGCATTAATATGGAGTTGGTCCACTCTTTGCTGCTACAACAGCCTACACTCTTCTGGGAAGGCTTTCCACTAGATGTTGGAACATTGCTGAGGGGACTTGCTTCCATTCAGCCACAAGAACATTTGTGAGGTCGGGCACTGATGTTGGGCGATTAGGCCTGGCTTCGCAGTCAGCGTTCTAATTCATCCCAAAAGTGTTCGATGGGGTTGAGGTCTGGGATTTGTACAGGCCAGTTAAGTTCTTCCACACCAATCTCGAAAATATTTCTGTATGGGCCGCTCTTTGTGCACAGGGGCATTGTCATGCTGATTCCGGAAAGGATCTTCCCTAAACTGTTGCCACAAAGTTGTAAGCACAGAATCATCTAGAATGTCATTGTATGCTGTAGCGTTAAGATTTCCCTTCACTGGAACTAAGGGGCTTAGCCTGAACTATGAAAAACAGCCCCAGAACATTATCCCTCCTCCACCAAACGTTCTTCAGGCATCAGCCAAATCGAGATTTATCTGTCGGACTGGCAGATGGTGAACGTGTTTCCACTGCTCCAGAATACAATTGTGGCAAGCTTAGCATTGTGCACAGTGATCTTAGGCTTGTGTGCGGCTGCTCAGCCATGGAAACCCATTTCATGAAGCTCCTGACAAACAGTTCTTGCCCTGGCGTTGCTTACAAGAGGCAGTTTGGAACTCGGTAGTGACTGTTGCAACCGAGGACAGATGATTTTTACACACTTCAGCGGTCCCGTTCTGTGAGCAGTTGTTGCTCCTAAATGTTTACACTTCACAATAACAGCCCTTACAGTTGGTCGGGACAGCTCTAGCAGGCCAAAAAAGTTGACGAATTGACTTGTTGAAAAGGTGGCATCTTATGACCGTGCCACTTATAAAAGTCACCGAGCTCTTCAGTTTGGGCCATTCTACTGCCAATGTTTGTCTATGGATATTTTATGGCTCTGTGCTCGATTTTATACACCTGCCAGCAACAGGTGTGGCGGAAATAGTTGACGCCACTAATTTGAAGGTGTGGCCACATACATTATCTATACATACAGTACTAGTCCAAAGTTGACACACCTACTCATTCAAGGGTTTTTCTTTATTTTGATTATTTTCTACATGTTGCTATTGAATACAACTCTCAAGTGAATGGCTTCACACAGTTTGCCAACAATAACAGGATTATGTATGTAGTGTAGACTAGCAGGGTAGGTGTCTGTGTGTGTTTTGAGGTGGCAAGGTGATGCGGAGAAGAGAGGAGATTATGATAAAGTAGCAGGTACTGGCTGGCAGGGAGCCTTGTCACGGCCAAAGGAGTCCCCTGTCCCTGAGTCTGTCTAGTTCTGTTCCACTGCATCCAAACAGAGATGAAAACATTCAATTAAAAAAGCCAATAATGCATTGTTTTTATTTCTGTGTGTCGCTGTTTGGATCGAAAACGTATAGAAATGTTACCGGGCAAATCAAGGGCAGACACTGACAGAGATGAGATAATACGGATAACAAATGTCCATCAAGAGTATCTCTATGGATACAACTCAATGCTATGAGGCTTCTGGCATTCTGGCTGTCATTATACAACACAGGAGATTGGTTAGGTAACCCAAAATAACTTGAGTTAATCACACACAGAAGTTCATTTTCAGCCATGTGTGATCAGTGATGGTTATTCCGTGAGTCAACGTGAGTTATACAATTCCATAACTTTGAGATCTCGGTCTACCTCAACTTGCCTTCCTTTTAAAAAGTGGAGGCTTACTGATGGTCACTACCATCCATGGGGTCAGTAGGAGTTTTCAACTAGATCTAACCTCCAGTGACCAAAACAGAGGAGAATTCAATCTCCTTATGTCCCCTAGGTCTCTATCACCGGAACACCACGTGATTGTCTCTTTACTGCTGTTAGGTCATCAACTTTGAGCCCCAAAGTAATAAAACAAACATTGGGGTCTATCAGTATGAACATGCTGGATTAGAGAAGCTGATGACTGTAAGCATGGGAAACTGCAGAGTCAAGAAGAACTGAATGTGTGACACGTTGCTTACGGTCTTTTGAATTATTGTGGTTTTGACACATCTCTATTTACATGGCACTAACAAAGTGTCACTGAAACAAGCTATGGAACAAGTCTACCGTGAGTTTCTGGGTTAGAGTTAGGACAATCATCTCTACCCATTTATTCTCTGGTGCAGTACAGAAATAGCATCCTTGGATTGAGACTCGCAGCAACACTGTTGAGTGGTCTAGTGTGAACTAACAGCTAAAAGTAACATAGCCATGAACACTGACATAGTGAGGTTTGGTTAACAACAATGTGTTTCTAGGCAATACTAAGCCAGGGGAATTAGTTGCTCAGTCAGTAATGCTGTCTATGAATATTTTTCTAATGTCAACATACAGTATTCCAGTGCAGACAAACTGAGAAAACTCAAAGTTCAGGGTGACTTAGAAATGTCCTTGTTTTTGAAAGAAAAGCACATTTTTTGTCCATTAAAATAACATCAAATTGATCAGAAATACAGTGTAGACATAGTTAATGTTGTAAATGACTATTGTAGCTGGAAATGGATGATTTTTAATGGAATATCTACATAGGCGTACAGATGCCCATTATCAGGAACAATCACTCCTGTGTTCCAATGGCACATTGTGTTAGCTAATCCAAGTTAATAATTTTAAAAGGCTAATTGATCATAGAAAACCCTTTGTTATTACAGCTAAAAACTGTGCATCGGGGCCTCCCACTCCTTTCTATTCTGGTTAGAAACAGTTTGCGCTGTTCTGTGAAGGGAGTAGTACACAGCGTTGTACGAGATCTTCAGTTTCTTGGCAATTTCTTGCATGGAATAGCCTTCATTTCTCAGAACAAGAATAGACTGACGAGTTTCAGAAGAAATTATGTTGTTGTTGTTGAATTATGTTATTGTTTCTGGCCATTTTGAGCCTGTAATCGAACACACAAATGCTGATGCTCCAGATACTCAACTAAAGGCATCCAGTTTTATTGCTTTTTTAATCAGAACAGTTTTCAGCTGTGCTAAAATAATTGCAAAAGGGTTTTGCAATGATAAATTAGCCTTTAAAAATTATAAACTTGGATTAGCTAACACAAGGTGCCATTGGAACACAGGACTGATGGTTCCTGATAATGGGCCTAATTTAAAAAATCTGCTGTTAACAATGTCTACACTGTATTTCTGATCAATTGAATGTTATTTTAAATGGACAAAAAAATGGCTTTTCTTTCAAAAACAAGGACATTTCTAAGTGACCCGAAACTTTTGAATGGTAGGTAGTGTATAAAGATATTCAGGAGTGAAAAGTTATCAATCGACTGATTTGTTGATAATTCCCTTTAGTTGTAATTCACTACTTAATTCTATTCACTTGTTTCCACTGATATCATTGGTTGATAGATCCCTGGAACTATCTTGATGTGTTTTCACTGGCAGCGTTGCATGCTGGGTAGTGTAATTTGTGCTGTCATTACTCACTGAGGGGTTTGAGGATGTTGGGCGCTGCCTCGTCAGCAGTCTCTCCATCTGATTTGTCCCCCTCCACGTTGTCCGCCGGCCTCCCCTTCCTCTCCTTGTGGCTGGACTTGCGTCGGTGGCGCCGTCTCCGCTGGTAGCTCTTGGGCACATGCACACCAATATACACGGTGTGGTGACCTGAGGGAGGAAGAGGGGACACCATTCAAGGGACACAGGTCAGATTAGGACTACCATGCTGATCATTTGCATCAAATGGAAGAAATGCACAAAGTCAATGAATATCAGTTGGGTAAGTGAAACTATAGAATAAATAAGGAGGATGGATTAGATGTCAAAGAATCCATAGTGATGTAAGCTTACTGACCAATATGGTGTATGTTCAGGTATTAATTAAGCGGTGGTGCATTTCTGTTAGGGAACAAAATTCCCGCGATAAACCTCACATGCGAATGCATTTAAGAGTCACAAGAACACACGCACACACAGGCACACACACACTCCTACTGACTGATGATGGGCTATTTAGTCAGCTTGTTTGGTAAAATGTTTGGTCAGTTCTTTGTGCGTCAGGCCGTTTCCCTTGGGCCAATCAGGACGGAATCTGTCCTCATCCTGACACACGCTTAGGATGTAAATAAATGCCAACCACTTCCTGTCCATCAGCTCAGACAGGAAAAGGCTAAACTTATCCAGGAAGCCATTTCAGAGAGAGAGAGAAACAGAGTGCCACATGCTCCAGCTAACAGCTGTCTAACACACAGGCCAAATGTTCTGGGCTATATACCCAATCCTCATGCACTGGTAAACACTAATGTAGATATTGGTTGGCATGGGTAATCTCCAGAACTCACACCCCACTCCCTAGTGTGACCTCTCACACATGCTACATGCCTGTATGTAGCCTTCACAGTGGATTTGGGAGGGTCGTGTAAAAGGGAATTTTACAGGCCGCTTTTCAATAATGTTCCTTATATATTTTCATCTTATTTGAAACAAATATTATAAATATTATAAACTTGACTTTGCAAAGGTAACTTAAAATCAGAGTGCCAACTACACTGCAGAACAGGCTGTGTAAACAAAGAACGAACAGGAGTTTAACCAGGGGTCATTCACCAAAAGGCGACACCCATTCAAACATGAGGTTGGTCCTAACTGAGTGATTCCACATTCAATGTGACTGGGACTGGTATTTTTGGTTGTTGATTCTTCTCACTGTGTTGCTCCACGTGATGTGAAACCTGGGTTTGGGGTTTGTTTGAATTTTAACACAGAATCTCACAGAGGTGAGCTAGCTGGCAGATATGGCTGTGCACACACTGTCAATTATAACTCAAACATGACATGATTATGTGTGTGTGTGTATATATATATATATATATATATATATATATATATATATATATATATATATATATATATATATATATATATATATATATATATATATATATATATATATATCGCTCAAAATGTGTGAAAATGTAGGAATGTGTGAGTGCACAAGTTTGTGTGTTTGTGCAAAAGTAAGTGTGTGTGTCACTGCAGGGGGATTAAAGTAGTAAACATCTTCATGTGGGGGCAGGCATTACGTGGCTTGATAAACCTGTAGTTATTTGCTCCACATCTTTATCTTCAATATTAATCCCTCCTATACTTCATCCTGAAATTAGAGCGAGACCTACAGAGAGAGAGTATTATAGCCTTCGGCAAATCAGATCACACCTCCATCCTGCTCCTCCCCCCTATAGGCAGAAACTTAAGCAGGAAGCACCTGTGGTGAGGACTGTTCAACTTTGGTCTGTTCCCGGGTCGCTTCTGGGAATAGTATCGACGTATACGCAGACTCTGTGACGAAGTACATAGAGGCTGTTGTTCCTACTGTGACGATTACAACTTATCCAAACCAAAAACAGTGGATAGACGGCGGCATTCGCGCAAACCACCACATTTAACCATAGCAAGATGACTGGGAACAAGGACTTGTTCAAACAGGCCAGTTATGACCTCCATAAGGCAATTAAAAAGCGGCAAAACGACAGTACAGAGACAAAGTGGAGTCGCAATTTAATGGCTCAGACACCAGACGCATGTGGCAGGGACTCCAGACAATCATGGATTATAAAGGCACAGCCAGCTACGTCTCGGACACTGAAGCCTTGCTCCTGGGAAAGCTAAACACCTTTTTCACCCGCTTTGAAGAAAACAGAGCCGCCGCTCTCATGGGCCCCCGTCGCTCACATGGGCCCCCGTCGCTCACATGGGCCCCCGTCGCTCACATGGGCCCCCGTCGCTCACATGGGCCCCCGCCGACTGTGTGCTCCTGATCTCCGTGGCCGACATGACTAAGACATTTAAGCGTGTTAACACACGCAAGCCTGCCGGCCCAGACAGCATCCCAAGCTGCGTGTGCAAACCAGCTGGCCAAACTTTTAGTGGCCATGACTGCAGAGAGAAATATTTTAGTTTGAAAGTTAATTTCCTGCATTCTGCCATGGGGAGTACAGAAAATGTTGCATTTTTAAAACACACTTGCTACAATGCTACACATTTTGTAGCATTGCCCCATTTTGCCATGGGGCAGAGATCATTTTTTTTGTAGAATTACTATACCTAGGACACTAGTAGAATTACAGCAAATTTCCTGTAATTCTTTTTTGAATTTTGTTTTTGAATTCACCCCAATTTCATGGTATCCAATTGGTCTTGTCTCATCACTCCAACTCCCGTACTGGCATAGGAGAGGCGAAGTTCGAGAGCGGTGCGTCCTCCGAAACACAACCCAACTAAGCAGCACTGCTTCTTGACACAATGCCCGCTTAACCCGGGAGACAGCCACACCAATGTGTTGGAGGAAACACCGTACACCTGACCCGCCACAGGAGTCGCTAGAGTGCGATGGGACAAGGACATCCCTGCCGGCCTAACCCGGACGACACTGGGGCAATTGTGCACCGCCCCATGGGTCTCCCGGTCGCGCCCGCTTGCGACAGAGCCTGGACTCGAACCAGGATCTCCAGTGGCACAGCTAGCACAGTGATACAGTGCCTTAGACCACTGCGCCACTCGGGAGGCTACATTTCCTGTAATTCTACCCATTTTGCCAACTACATATTTGTAGTTTTAAAGCAAATTTCCTGCAATTCTACATATTTTTCCAAGACTTATGTCATGTTATGATATCGGAGTGAGAGTAACCCAAAAAAATCTAATGGGGCCCACTTGAGGTCAGGGCCCCTGGTCTCATGGTCCCCGGTCAGTATTCAGCCATGATTACTGAAAGTTTAGATAGCTGGCTAGACTAATTTACCAATCTAAAAATTGTTAGCTCGCTAGACTAATTTACCAATCTAAAAATTGTTAGCTGACAAAGCTAATTGAGTGAATGTCATTGATTGACATAAGAGAAGCTGCTGATGCACAACCAAATGTCGAACTTGCATATTCCACTATTCTAACTCTCAAACAGTAAGTTGAGACCCTGACTGGGGGGGGAGATCTAGTGGCCAGGGGCCTTAAGCGATTGCTTATGTCGCTTATGCCCGGAGCCGGCCCTGGAGAGAGGTGGCGAAACATCAAGGGATGGAAGACAGAGAGGAGAAAGGAAATAGGTTGACTCCATGGAGTTGGTACTTAAGAGAAATGAGAGGAGACATTATTGATACAGCAGCCATCATGGATGTCACAGAGGCTCAGTGCTCTTACCTTCCACCTCCTCCTCATCACAGACATGCTTGACAAAGCATGCCCCTCTGTCCAGCACTGCCTCATCCTCCACCCTGCAGGAACAACAGGAACACTGTGAGAACGGGGGAATATACCTAGAACACTAGTAGAACAGGGGAATATACCTAGGACACGAGTAGAACGGGGACTATACCTAGGACACTAGTAGAACGGGGGACTATATCTAGGACACTAGTAGAATGGGGGACTATACCTAGGACACTAGTAGAACGGGGGACTATACCTAGGACACTAGTAGAACGGGGGACTATACCTAGGACACTAGTAGAACAGGGAATATATCTGGAACACTGTAGTAGAACGGGGGACTTTACCTAGGACACTAGTAGAACAGGGAATATATCTGGAACACTAGTAGAACGGGGGACTTTACCTAGGACACTAGTAGAACGGGGGACTATACCTAGGACACTAGTAGAACAGGCAATATATCTGGAACACTAGTACAACAGGGGACTTTACCTAGGACACTAGTAGAACAGGCAATATATCTGGAACACTAGTAGAACGGGGACTATACCTAGGACACTAGTAGAACGGGGAATATATCTGGAACACTGTAGTAGAACGGGGGACTTTACCTAGGACACTAGTAGAACAGGGAATATATCTGGAACACTGTAGTAGAACGGGGGACTTTACCTAGGACACTAGTAGAACAGGGAATATATCTGGAACACTAGTAGAACGGGGGACTATACCTAGGACACTAGTAGAACAGGCAATATATCTGGAACACTAGTAGAACGGGGGACTTTACCTAGGACACTAGTAGAACAGGCAATATATCTGGAACACTAGTAGAACGGGGGACTATACCTAGGACACTAGTAGAACGGGGGAATATACCTAGGACACTAGTAGAACGGGGGAATATACCTAGGACACTAGTAGAACGGGGGACTATACCTAGGACACTAGTAGAACGGGGGACTATACCTAGGACACTCGTAGAACGGGGGACTATACCTAGGACACTCGTAGAACGGGGGAATATACCTAGGACACTCGTAGAACGGGAGAATATACCTAGGACACTCGTAGAACGGGGTAATATACCTAGGACACTCGTAGAACGGGGGAATATACCTAGGACACTCGTAGAACGGGGGAATATACCTAGGACACTCGTAGAACAGGGTAATATACCTAGGACACTGGTAGAACGGGGTAATATACCTAGGACACTAGTAGAACAGGGTAATATACCTAGGACACTTGTAGAACGGGGGACTTTACCTAGGACACTAGTAGAACGGGGGACTATACCTAGGACACTAGTAGAACGGGGGACTATACCTAGGACACTAGTAGAACGGGGGAATATACCTAGGACACTAGTAGAACGGGGGACTATACCTAGGACACTAGTAGAACGGGGGAATATACCTAGGACACTCGTAGAGCAAGATACTATACCTTGAACACTAGTAGAACGGGGGACTATACCTAGAACACGGGTAGAACAAGATACTATACCTAGAACATAAGTAAAACAGGGGAATATACCTAGGACACCAGTAAAACAGGGGAATATACCTAGGACACCAGTAAAACAGGGGAATATACCACTGTCAACATGAATTGATTCCGAAACATGTCCTCAGGACCACCAGCAGCCAGTCCACATATTTGTTTAATTCCAACACGAGTACACCTGATTCAACTAATCAAGGGCTTGCTGATTAGTTACCACATTGTACTTGATTAGTTACCTGATTGTACCTGATTAGTTACCACATTGTGCTTGTACTGGAATAGGTCAGATATGTGGAAAGGCTGGGTCAGGGGGCCTCGAGGACCGGGTTGGGAAACACTGAGCTACATGATTGGATTAATACAGAGGCTGAAGCATTCTGAACAGGATGTGTGTGTCATCACACCAGGGACGTCATTCAGCCCAAATCCCCTATTGTTATGAGGGTGACACACACACACACACACAAAGCCTTAGTCCTCCATCTGGCTCATACTTGCTGCATCTATCTCTCACTCTATCACCTTAGTCCTTATTTATGAGTCACGTGGGCTTCTTACAATGATCTGCCCTGGCTGTCAGGATTAGCCTAGCTTTACTTAGGAGTGAAACCTTCTCTGAGCACACAAATACAAAACACACACACACACACACACACACGGGAAGCCTCTCTACTACAGTTACCTGCAATAAAAGCCTAGTTACAAGATCAAGGGCACCGTGTTTATTTTGATCTGTTATGAGCCCTGTTGAAAAAAGTATATTATGCACACCACCTACCGTCTATATCCAGATACATGCAGAGAAAAGAAGAACATGAACAGATTGATTATCAAGCGAAGGTTATAAACACTCATTAGATTCCATGTAGAAGATCTCAAGAGAGTTATTTTATGCCCATGTACTCATTCTAAGGCAACAATGGAAAAGCCCTCCTGCTACAGGTAACCTCCTCCACTTCTACTAACCTGCTTAAGTTTGCAGACAACACAACAGTGGTAGGCCTGATCACCGACAACGATGACGACACCGACAACGATGAGACAACGATGAGACCTGGCCGGGTGGTGCCAGAATAACAACCTATCCCTCAACGTAACCAAGACTAAGGATATGATTGTGGACTACAGGAAAAGGAGCGCCGAGCAAGCCCCCATTCTCATCAACGGGGCTGTAGTGGAGCAGGTTGAGAGCTTCAAGTTCCTTGGTGTCCACATCAACAACAAACTGGAATGGTCCAAACACACAAAGGCAGTCTTGAAGAGGGCACGACAAAGCCTATTCCCCCTCAGGAAACTAAAAAGATTTCGCATGGGTCCTGAGATCCTCAAAAGGTTCTCAGCTGCAACATCGAGAGCTTCCTGACCAGTTGCACCACTACCTTGTACGGCAACTGCTCGGCCTCCGACCGCAAGGCATCACTGGGGCAAAGCTGCCTGCCATCCAGCACCTCTACACCAGGCAGTGCCAGAGGAAGGCCCTAAAAATTGTCAAAGACCCCAGCCACCCCTGTCATAGACTGTTTTCTCTACTACCGCATGGCAAGCTGTACCGAAGTGCCAAGTCTAGGACAAAAAGGCTTCTCAACAGTTTTTACCGCCAAGCCATATGACTCCTGAACAGGTAACCAAATGATTACCCTGACTATTTGCAACCCCTCTTTTACGCTGCTGCTACTCTCTGTTTATCTTATATGCATAGTCATTAACTATACGTTCATGTACATACTACCTCAATTGGCCCGACCAGCCAGTGCTCCCGCACATTGGCCCGACCGGCCAGTGCTCCCGCACATTGGCCCGACCGGCCAGTGCTCCCGCACATTGGCCCGACCGGCCAGTGCTCCCGCACATTGGCTAACCGGGCTATCTGCATTGTGTCCCACCACCCGCCAACCCCTCTTTTACACTACTGCTACTCTCTGTTCATCATATATGCATAGTCACTTTAACCATATCTACATGTACATACTACCTCAATCAGCCTGACTAACCTGTGTCTGTATATGGCCTTGCTACTCTTATTTTCAAAGGTCTTTTTACTGTCATTTTATTTCTTTACTTACCTACACACACACACACACACCTTTTTTTCGCATTATTGGTTAGAGCCTGTTAGTAATAATTTCACTGTAAGGTCTACATCTGTTGTTTACGGTGCACATGACAAATAAACTTATATTTGAAGGTCAGGTCTGTGTTCCCATGAAACAAGTCTACATATTTACACCCATCCTATTTAGCAATCCAGCGTGCACATACACACAACCCCACACAGTTGTGCATCGTCTTGACAGACAATCACTAATTATTTCCTTTATTTCAGACCTGTCAAACGGTTATTGTGCAATCACAATAGGAGAGGGCAGAGTATCCTACTACAATGGAGAAGGACAACATAAAATCAGTTCAGTTTCTGTTATTCACTCCATTCGGTTTTTATTGCCCATCCTTTTCATCGGAAGGCACAGAACCTGACTTAATAGAACATAATAGAACTAAGTTCTTGGATAGCAACTCTGCAGGTCTCAAGAAACACAATGCAACTCCATTGCCTTGGTCAGATACTCTTTCACATTCCCATGACTGACCAAACACAGCATGATGTCTATGAGAGAGTGTGTGGCTGTGCTTATACCTGCCCGATGTCCCGGGCTGGAAATTAATTATTTGCGGGATTTCTTCAGAGCAGGATTTCTACACACTCGTAACACAATGTTACACCATTAAAGCATGTGCATGCATGCATGTCCGGCAGGTATTTATCGGTGTCCATGGTAATATGGTTCCTATTTGTGCATACTGATATATAGGCCTACTTGTGTATTTTGCCTAAAGCCATACGCCTGACAATGATAATACACCTGCCAGTCAGAGCGGAGAGAACAAAACAGTTTGTGCCAAAAGCCTTCTGCAGGACAGGTAATTTCCTGGTGTATAAGGAAGCTCAGAGCTCATGTTTAGTTCCCTGTCCAAGCGTTGGATCACTTTGTGGGGCTACATGGCCTACAGCTCTACCCTGATCCCTCAGCCAGCTGGTTCTTCCTGGAGCAGGGAGGCCTATAGGAACGTAGCCCATAGCTGACTTTAGTTTCAAGACCAGATGTTTAGACCCCATGGAGAGCCAGTCTCAGTCAGAACCAAGAGCACAGGGAGAGGAGCAAGAAGTAGAAAGATTAAAATATTAACCCGTAGGCTTAGGTTAACCAGAACACAAAGACAGTTTGCTCATTTTTCATCTTTCTACCCCCTTCTTATTTTCTCTCTCTCTCCATCTTGCTGTTCCCCTTCTTATCATCCCTCCATCTCTAAGAAAAATCTGCTGTTCTGCCCTTGAGCAAGGCAGTTAACCCCCAACAACAAGTGCTCCCCGAGTGTCCATGACGTGGACGTCGATTAAGGCAGCCCCCCGCACCTCTCTGATTCAGAGGGGTTGGGTTAAAGTAACCCCCCGCACCTCTCTGATTCAGAGGGGTTGGGTTAAAGTAACCCCCCGCACCTCTCTGATTCAGAGGGGTTGGGTTAAAGTAACCCCCCGCACCTCTCTGATTCAGAGGGGTTGGGTTAAAGTAACCCCCCGCACCTCTCTGATTCAGAGGGGTTAAATGCAGAAGACACAGTTCGGTTGAATGCAGCCAGTTGTGCAACTGACTAGGTATCCCCCATTCCCTTCCCTCCAGCTTTCAACACAGATCATTAACTGTGACCAGCATCCCTCCTTCTCACTTTCCTCAGATTTTTTTTCAATAGAAAATGTACTTTCATTTATCAATAATAATCCAATATAGTCCTGTAGACATGTTCAAATTAGGTTTTTTTTGCAGATAAGGATGTGGTATTTAAAATTAAACTTCCAATATCCACCAGGAATATCCAGTTTGTTCCTTATTTCGAGTACCTTGGATGGCAAGGTAGGCTAGGGAATATTTACTTTCTCCTTTTACACTGCCCCACCCCGGGCCAGAATAAAGCTGCTATACAGTTTGTGGGGGGTTGCCTCTTGTTACACAAACCACTAAATAAGCAACAACAGGAAGGATACAACTTGTTCCTGAGACAGATAGCACCAACTAGCATCTCATCTTCATTTCCCCAGCGGAGGGACAGCCTTATCACATTATCTGGCCTTGAGATATGATTGGGGCCAGAGCATAACCATAACATTAAAGCAAAGCCCCAACATCAAACACACAGGGGAGAGGAGTAGCCTGGGGACCTGGCGTTGTGCCATCCTGCCAAGCGCTGACAAATATTGGACTCTGACTCTCCTTTGGTTTTTCAGTCTTGAAGGAAAGAATGGAAGAAAGAATAGAGGAATGGTTGAGTTTCAAGAGTTGAGTGTTGAGCAGCATCAAAGCAGTCTTGAGTTTCATTGTGAAGTATAGTAGGGAGTGAAATGGAGGGGTTGTACTGTACTCCATCTTCATCTCCCACCATTCTCCTTGTCCTGTTTCTTATTCAGTCTCTCCAGGACAGTATGTGCCTTCCTGGTAAGAACAGTTACAGAGCGTCATCTCTGTCACACAGAGAGCATGCCATGGGTTCAGCCAGTCCCTCCAGGTTACTACATGCCTTCCAGGCAAACAGCTATAGAGAATCATCTTATAGTTGTCAGAGAGCCGGCTATAGCTTCAGTCAGTCATCCAGCCAGTCAGTCATTCAGTCAGTCATTCAACCAGTCAGTCATTCAGTCAGTCATCCAGCCAGTCAGTCATTCAGTCAGTCATTCAACCAGTCAGTCATTCAGTCAGTCATCCAGCCAGTCAGTCATTCAGTCAGTCATCCAGCCAGTCAGTCATTCAGTCAGTCAGTCATCCAGCCAGTCAGTCATTCAGTCAGTCATCCAGCCAGTCAGTCATCCAGCCAGTCAGTCATTCAGTCAGTCATCCAGCCAGTCAGTCATTCAGTCAGTCATTCAACCAGTCAATCTCTCAAGTCCCTGAGGTGTCATTGGTGATGTGACGAAGTCAGCTCTTCCTCTGAGGCTCTGGGGCTCCGTTTAAGGACTTAGGGAAATGTCTGTTCGGACAGCTGCAGGCGCAGAGGGAGAGTGAGAGAGCCTTGGAATGTACAGGGTCAGGGTCATTCCTATTCACATTAACTAAAAAGATGAGGAAGATCTGGTTGGTGGTTTGAGAGGGTTTCTGAGAACCCTCTCTGAGTCCCAGAAAGCCATATTTCAACATTTTTAAGTTGTATGTTAAATCAAACAATAATGGTCCAAGAGTGAATGAAGTTATAGTGGCTTATTTCCATCCTTTTATGAAAGCTTAAAAAGGATACACCCAGAGGAAGTTGCTGCCACTATTTCAACTTAATTTCCCGTCCTTGAGAGGAAATGCACGTTTAGGTTCCACCGACAAAGAATGACAAAGGCTACTTGTAGATTGTCACGAATTGGGTGTCGGAATTTCCAAGTGGCATTGTTAAACATCAACAACCTGCTGTCAGTATAGCTAGCTAGCATGCTAACCTCATCAAGCTAAATGTTATCAGTTGTTGCATTTTACTACACCATAATCAAAAAAATTGCCAGCTGGCTCTATGGCTGGTTCTGGAGCTGGATTTGTCATAAGTATTGATTTAGTGAAAACTTTGCCACAGATGGAAACCAATGGTCTCTTTGACTTCACCATTATTGTTATCTACAAAGTTTTGTCATCTTTCATAAATTGCAGCTGCGAATCCACCATAGAAATAGTTAGGAATTATAGGATGAAGCACTGCTAATATGGATAACTATTGAAAGATACAGACTAGCTAAAAAATAAATTAAAATAGAAAAATTATGAAATTATGAAATGTTCCTGGTTTAAAAAAAGTGGAAGGTGCAAAAACCCCTGCACCCCCTGAAAATAATTTGTATGTCATATCATAGGAAAAGACACCACATTGACACTGATTTGCACGAAGTGGACACTTCGGTAGTCACTTCAAGCCCAAATATATAATTATTTGACTAAACTTATTGATTTAAAATCGTTGTGCAACACCCATTTTATTTTTCAAATCATTTTCAAATAAGGCTGTAACATAACAAAATATGGGAAAGGGGTCTGAATACATGCACTGTACATCAACTTTAAAAAAGGCACATGTAGCCTACATATCAATACATACACAAACTATCTAGGTCAAATGGGGGAGAAGCATTGTGCCGTGAGGTATTGCTTTATCCGTTTTTTTAAACCAGGTTTGCTGTTCATTTGAGCAACATGAGATGGAAGGAAGTTCCATTCAATAATGGCTTTATATTATACTGTATGCTTTCTTGAATTTGATCTGGATTTGGGGACTGTGAAAAGACCCCTGGTGGCATGTTTGATGGGGTTTGGTGTGTCAGAGCTGTGTGTAAGTAAGTTGACTATGCAAACAATTTGGAATTTAACACAATGTTTCTTATGAAAGAAGAAGTGATGCAGTCAGTCTCTCCTCAACTCTTAGCCAAGAGAGACTGGCATGAATAGTATTTATATCAGCCCTCTGATTACAATGAAACGCTAGATGTCCCGCTCTGTTTTGGGCCAGCTGCAGCTTAACTTGGTATTTCCTTGCAGCACCCGACCGGACAATAATTAAGATAAAACTAGAGCCTGCAGGACTTGCTTTTTGGAATGTGGTGTCAAAAAAGCAGAGCATCTCTTAATTACGGCTAGACCTCTCCCCATCTTTACAACCATTGAATCTATATGTTTTGACGATGACAGTTTACTATCTAAGGTAACGCCACGTAATTTAGTCTCCTCAACTTGTTCAAAAGCCACACCATTCATTACCAGATTCAGCTGAGGTCTAGAACTTTGGGACTGATTTTTACCAAATATGATCCCCTAGACAGGTACAACATCTTTAACGGATCCAATCATGTAGCATTTCCTGTACATAGCCTTCAAGTAGCATTTAGTTTAGCATTCGCCATGATAGTCTTCTTCTTCTGCACGCAGAGGGTGTGAAGGGGTGAGGCAGGGAGGGGAGGGGATGCAGCCGGTTCAAGTAACAGAGTGATGTGGCAAGGCTAGAATGAAGGCCCTAAGAGGGGGAGGGGGGAGAAGCGAGAGAGAAGAGTCATGTTGCAGCAGGCTCGATGCTGGGGATGGACGGGGTCATGGGACTAGAGCTCCTACCACACCAGGGGCCCCATATACACCCAGGACAGGAGCCACATAATCAGCCTGTGATGAGGTTTCTAACAGGATGGGCCTTATGGGGAACACTGCACAGGGATTCAAACCACAGCTTTTAAATGGGGTTCAAGTCCGGAGACTGAGATGGCCATTGTAAAAAAAAAAAAAATATTTTGTTGTCAATTAATCATTTATTTCTGGATTTTGATGTGTGCTTGGGGCTAGTGTCTTGCTGGAAGATCCACTTGAGGCCAAGTTTCAGTCTCCTGGCAGAGACAACCAGGTTTTTGGCTAAAATGTCCTAGTAGCACCACTGTTGTGCGTGGCTATTTCCATGTCATCTGACCATAGCGTCGGTTCCAATCCAAGGGATTAGCAAACCCCAAGTGTTTGCATTTGTTGATTCCACTAAATAAAGGCTTCTAGAAAACCTTCCAAAGAGCCTATTGACATGGAGGTGATGTCTGATTGTACACGTGGGAAGTAGATGACCCGAAGATGCGACCAAGTTCCGGAATTCTCCAACTTTGGCCCTTGGATTTGTATTTTCCTCCTGAACCATCGTCCTCACTGTGTATCCTTTTAAACTTGGATTAGCTAACACAACGTGCCATTGGAACACAGGAGTGATGGTTGCTGATAATGGGCCTCTGTACGCCTATGTAGATATTGCATTAAAAATCTGCCGTTTCCAGCTACAATAGTCATTTACAACATCAACAATGTCTACACTGTATTTCTGATCAAATTGATGTTATTTTAATGTACAAATATGTTTGCTTTTCTTTCAAAATCAAGGACATTTCTAAGTGACCCCAAACTTTTGAACTGTAGTTTATTTGCAAAACTTGCGCACGCAACGTGGGCAGTCTGGTCAGCATGTTAGTCAAGGTCCACATCAGTGGCTCAGGGGGAAGAGCAGGTTGAGGACCTTGATTGCCTGCACCCTGGCTTCCCTAGCTCTCTCACATGGTTGCTTTTGCAGTGTGCTTGGAAAAATATATTTGGGAAACTTACTAACAGCTCTAAAGGATTGTACAAAGACTATCTTTCCTAGTCGCTGTGCACTTTTAAGGGTGCACTATGCAGAAATAGCTCTGCTATTTGCTAAAATTAATATAGGTCGCCCTAAAAATGGTCAAAGACCCCAGTCACCCCTGTCATAGACTGTTCTCTCTACTACCGCATGGCAAGCAGTACCGGAGTGCCAAGTCTAGGACAAAAAGGCTTCCCAACAGTTTTACCCCCAAGCCATAAGACTCCTGAACAGGTAATCAAATGGCTATTGTTCACCTAATACCTTTTTTGCACTATTGGGTAGGGCCGGTAAGTAAGCATACTACACCTGTTGTATTCTACACCTACAGTAAGTCTACTACACCTGTTGTATTCTACACCTCCAGTATGTCTACTACACCTGTTGTATTCTACACCTCCAGTATGTCTACTACAGCTGTTGTATTCTACACCTCCAGTATGTCTACTACACCTGTTGTATTCTACACCTCCAGTATGTCTACTACACCTGTTGTATTCTACACCTCCAGTAAGTCTACTACACCTGTTGTATTCTACACCTCCAGTAAGTCTACTACACCTGTTGTATTCTACACCTCCAGTAAGTCTACTACACCTGTTGTATTCTACACCTCCAGTATGTCTACTACACCTGTTGTATTCTACACCTCCAGTAAGTCTACTACACCTGTTGTATTCTACACCTCCAGTATGTCTACTACACCTGTTGTATTCTACACCTCCAGTAAGTCTACTACACCTGTTGTATTCTACACCTACAGTATGTCTACTACACCTGTTGTATTCTACACCTCCAGTAAGTCTACTACACATGTTGTATTCGGCACACGTGACAAATAAACTTTGATTTGAATTTCAGTTTGTGACAAAACAAGGAAGTATATTGAGAGAATCATTGTGCCATCTAAACCGCTATGATATATATATATATATATCACCAAAAATAGCGAAACCGAAGACCAAAAACTAAATGTAAGAACGGGAAGTGTAGAAATAGTGCATTGAAGCAGTAGATCTGGGGCCGAGCTCCCTGCCATCCAGGAACGCTATACCAGGCGGTGTCAGAGGAAGGCACAAAAAAATGGTCAAAGACTCCAGCCACCCAAGCCATAGACTGTTCTCTCTGCTACCACACGACAATTGGTACCGGAACGCCAAGTCTGGAACTAACAGGACCCTGTATATCTTCTACCCCCAAGACAAAAGACTGCTAAACAATAGTGGTAAATAACTAGTCAAATGGAAACCCGGACTACCTGCATTGCCCTTTTCTTGCACTCACTCTGTCGCAGCAACAACACACAAACACACACACTGAACTCTACCCAAACACTCACACCAACACCCACCCACACAAAACATAAGCACACATGCATAATGATGCCACACAAACACTTTCACTCTCACCACATACACTGCTGCTACTGTCTTATCTATCCTGTTGCCTAGTCACCCCTACCTACAGTGCCTTCAGAAAGTACTCACACCCCTTGAATTGTTGTGTTACAGCCTGAATTTAAAATTGAGATTTTGTGTCACTGGCCTACACACAATACCATAATGTCAAAGTGGAATTAAGTTTTTAGTTTTTTTTTATAAATGAAAAGCTGAAATGTCTTGAGTCAATAAACACTCAACCCCTGTGTTATGGCAAGCCTAAATAAGTGCAGATGTAAAAATGTGCTAAACAAGTCACATAAGTTGCATGGACTTATTCTGTGTGCAATAATAGTGTTTAGTTAATTATTCAAATATCATGTTAATCGCTGTACCCCACATATACAGATAATTGTAAGGTCCCTGAATCAAGCAGTGAATTTCAAACACAGATTCAACCACAAAGACCAGGGAGGTTTTCCAATGCCTCGCAAAGAAAAGCATCTATTGGTAGATGGGTCAAAATAAAATAAAAAGCAGATTCTGAATGTCCCTTGAGAGTGGTGAAGTTATCAATACATCCAGTCAAACGGAATAGAGGTGAGCACAGGCAAAATCCTAGAGGAAAAGCTGGTTCCGTCTGCTTTGAAATAGTCACTGGGAGACAAATTCACCTTTCAGCAGGACAATAACATAAAACACAAGGCCAGATATACACTGGAGTTGCTTACCAAGCCGACATTGTGCAAAGCTCTTATAGACTTACCCAGAAAGACTCACAGCTGTTGTCGCTGCCAAAGGTCATTCTAACATGTATTGATTGACTCAGGGGTGTGAATACTTATGTAAATGATATATTTATGTATTTGATTTTCAATACATTTGCAAAAATGTCTTGTTTTCACATTGTTATTATGGGGTGTAGATGGATCAGAGAAAAATATATATTTAATCCATTTTGAATTCAGGTTGTAACACAACAGAATGTGGAATAAGTTACCGGGTATGAATACTTTCTGAATGCACTGTTCATGTACATAGCTTCCTCGTCTTCCTCTATTACCTGGTTCCCCTGCTCATCGGCCAAGTACTAGTACTCCCTCTATATAGCCATGTTTTATTTTACTCGTTATTATTCACTGTGTATTTATTCCTGTGTCTATTTCCATTATTTTTTATCTTTAAACTCTGCATTGTTGGAAAACGACCCTGTAAGTTAGCATTTCACTGTTAGTCTACATCTGTTGTTTATGAAGCATGTGACAAATAAAATTTGATTTAGGTTACAAAATCTAACCCGCATAGCACCTAATCAGCCTGAAGCGTCTGTCACTGGTTTCCTGTATCCGCTCTCTAAAGTAAAGACAACAGGAAACAACGCACTGAACAATCCAGACAGTAAGTAGATGGGGGCTCCCAAGTGGCGCAGCAGTCTAAGGCACTGCATCTCAGTGCTAGAGGTGCCACTACAGACCTTGGTTCGATTCCAGGCTGTATCACAACCGGCCGTGATTGGTAGTCCAATAGGATGGCGCACAATCAGTGCCCACTGTCGTCCGGGGTAGGCCGTCATTGTAAATGTTTATTTATTTTATTTCACCTTTATTTAACCAGGTAGGCAAGTTCTCATTTAAAATTGTGACCTGGCCAACCTAAATAAGAATTTGTTGTTCTTAACTGACTTGCCTAGTAAAATAAAGTTAAAATTTAAAAAATTAAGATGACATCATGACAGAAAAGAATGATTTCCCTGTCAAACATAATCCGATTAGTGGGTTAGTCACTGAGAAAACAAAATATAAATAATGAGGAATCATATTTTTTAGTAAAGGTATTTTACAATGTGGTTCCTTGTCAAACTATGAAGCAATAAATGTACATTGAATGAGTATGGAAATGATTCACAAGGAGATCACAAATGGCAATATATCTCAAAGGTTCACTCTGCTCTATTTTTCATTGCATGTGGCCAGATGATCTATTTTCCCCCACCCAGTTTCCGCTTCAGACATTTTTACCAGAATAAATCTACAGCATGAATGGATTACATATGATGTACAAAAAAAACAGAGTATAATGTAATCTGGAGGTTTAGATCTAAGGAGAAAGAGCGTGTAGTTTGAAACATATTACAACCCATACAAAACTTTCCACCAGGGTGCATGTTCCTGAGAGGCAAGCGATGTTGGTTGGCTATACCATAGATTATCTATTATATTAACAAGAAAGTTGAGTGTCTGCTCTAACAACGAAAAGACATATCCTTGAAGATGGAAGTAAGGCGGGAAGAGGCGAGATCAGGTGGGAACATTCTAGCCAATGAGAGGGCAGATATTCACGTGAACAACGGATAACGTCTATATAATGTCGTTTTTTCCCAAAGTTGCCGAAATGCCACGTACTTCCACATATCAGTGCATTCATAACATAAACATTACGAAACTTCTATTCTATCAAATAAGCCTGACTTAGCAAATTAGCAATTACATTTTTTGTTTTACAAATTCACTCATTGACCTTCATACAAAAAAAATCTCACTTTGAGGTCTTATTTTCGTGGACAGGTGTTAACCGAACGTAGAAAACGTAAAAATAATGCCTGAAACTAGATCAACAACACAGACCTCAAGGACAAGAAAAAACAACTTTGTTTTAAGGTTATCTTCTGTACTGTTCAACCAATCCAGTAAATGTGGAGGAGGAGTTACTATAGAGCGCCACCCTCTCGCCAAATTAATGTCCAAAAGCGGAAGTCGTGTCACATACCTTTCTATTTCCCCTGAAAACCGGAACATCCGGTTGTTAGGGACTCAGCAGAGGGCGGAGTAAACGCTCTCGCTTTGCCTCTCCCGCTATACTTTCAAGAGAGGCCACACAGACCGAAGGAGAGTTACCACGTTTTGTGGTGTTGTCAATATGCAGACATGTATGTATTCATAAATTACTTTACCCTGACGAGCGATAACACTTGGCTCTAGAGTCTTATTTAGACACGTACAATCTAATTGATTGTGACAGGCTCTCGGAAAAGAAGATTATCGTGCACTCTCATGCCTCAGCCTTGGAGAAGCGGCGGTAAACAGGCAGCTTATCCATACCTCAATTGTGTATACGATCTGTTAGCTACTGAGAATTAATCAATGTAGGGTGCTAAATAGTTAACGCGGCTAATTCGCTTTACCACAAGGCACCTTCCTTGAAAGGTAATTGATTATGTCATAGTTTCCCCCTGTTTAAGGTTTCTCGAAAGGTAAACAATGCCATAGAGATTTTCCATGATGGAACACTTTTGGCGACAAAATGGCTTTGCGTAATTACGCGTATATTCCAGTATAATGGCCGTGGTTAGCGTGTGTTGAAATATGAACTCTATCCAAGTAGCTAGTATTAGGAACATCTGCTAACGTTACTCAGCAGTAACGTGATATGCTATTAAATTACCTCACTTCTGGCCGGGACAATATTTGAAGAGCAGCATGCCCAGTCCAACAGACACCACCAAAACCACAGGCTAGTGGAAAATAAATATTAACTTTAGGAAGTGGTCACACATAAAAAACTGGTTCATACTCACTTGTTTTTATCCGTGCTCATTCTGCCGGAGTTTTGTCCAGCTTTTCCTCGGGGATGACTCCAGAAGACTGAAGCCGATGTCCCAATCGCCTTGCTCAATGAAAGCAAGAAAGTTGTTGAGATTTGTTTCAAAACAATGCGTACAAACTGTATTACACGAAACTATTAAGCAACGTTGGTCTCACTCCATTAAGCAACTCTCTCCTGCCTTTGAGAAGAAAGAATAAACTCTTAAAGAAAAGTTATTCAAATGCGTATACAACTATCTGGCAGTAATCAATGACATTTAATCGGTTCGACAACACATATAGAAACGGACTTTTAGATTATGTATACCGCGATAGCTTTTATCACACCATTCTAAATAAATATTCGAAGTTTCGCGATCGTTTTCGTATTTCTCTGCGCGTGTCTGAAGAAGCTCTGAGTGCGGCGTGTCTTTTTCCATTTTTTAAAGTTCCATCCCTCTTTCAACGTCACGCCACAAGTGGGAGGTAGAGGTCAAAAAGTTAGATATTGGGCTCTGCTGGATTTCTAGTTATCACACATCTTTCCAATAATGAATTTCTCAGCAGCACGGTGTACAAAGAAACAAAAGTAAAGGTGAAACTGATGCGTAGGCCTATGTTTACCATATAAACAAATGAATTATGGGTCAACATTCCAAGGCCTATTGATAAGGGATAATTATAAATTGTGAAATCACCAAATTACATTTTTTTTACCCATTTCTTTTGTTCTGGTTCATAAATATAGGCTAATGATTAATATATATGATTAATACATTGATCCACTACTATGAATTAGAAATTGTTATTTCTTTTTTTACTTTTTGGATTATGTGTATTGTTATTGTATCAGTGGAGGCTGGTGGGAGGAGCTGGTTTCCATATGTGTGATACCGTTCCAGCCATTACAGTGAGACTGATCTATAGCTCACCTGCTAGATTTAAAAAAAAACTTTGTTTATCATTTTCAATGACTGTCTAGGAACAGTGGGTTAACTAGGGTAGCCTAGTGGTTAGAGCGTTGGATTAGTAACCGGAAGGTTGCGAGTTCAAACCCCCGCGCTGACAAGGTACAAATCTGTCATTCTGCCCCTGAACAGGCAGTTAACCCACTGTTACCAGGCCATCATTGAAAATAAGAATGTGTTCTTAACTCACTTGCCTAGTTAAAAATAAAGGTACAAAAATAAATTATAGAAAAAATGCCTTGTTCAGGGGCAGAACGCTAGGCTACCTGCCGCCCCATATTACTACACTGTTGGAGCTAGAAACATAAGCATTTTGCTGCAAATCTTTGTATGCGAATAAATAAACTATAACTGCACTAAACCACCTACACTCAAAGTTCATCTATATTTGATGGCCATGATAGGTCTATCATACAGGTACACATTTACACCTGACAGCCTCTTTTATTGTGTAGATTCACCACCTGTCTGATTATCAACTCATTTCTAAGTAAATTGGTAAAAACAGATTGGTTTGCAATTTAACACTGCCTGCGGCACCTTGCTCAGCCTATAAAGCTCAAAGACCCTCCAGACCAGGAAGTTAGTATAGCTCCATCTTCTAGGAATATGCTATGCACTTCAGGTAGGCTTTGCAGGGACCAACTGGGAATGTTTCCTCAAGGATCCCACAAAATGTCCCTATTTTTTTTGCCGTTCATAAAACATCCCAAATGACTACCAATGAATAAATACATGTTTTTTCCCCCCTTTCTCATTCATATTGAAAAACACACAAGGCATGAAAGTGAAACCAAGCTATACAAACTCATTATAGTACCCATGCAGGTCAATACATTTAAAAGGCTTTAAAAAATAATATATACAAATGATCAGGGGCGCAACTTTGGTTTTAGAAGTGGGGGGGGGCATAATTATTATAATTTATTTTTTATCCAGTCAGATAGACACTTCCAACCGCCTAACGGACTGCTCGGAGGCGTCCGCATGGTCCTAAAGCACACCCTTGCCTCGTTTTGTATCACATTCCAATGATAAGACTGGGGGGGACAAAAATGCAATTTCAGAATGTGGGGGGACATTCCCTCATTCCCATCCATAGTGCGCCCCTGAAAATCATTGACATCATTAATTACAAAACAGCATCAAATACAGTGTCACTTTGTTTGACAGGTTCCACATCTCCTCACTGGCTCCCCTCCAGGGCAAACTGACTGTGATCTGCTAATGTTTACAAGGTACTGAGAAACTCTTTGACCTTGATGAAAAGCACATAACAAGCTGTTAGCACATCATGAATAATGATATTAATGTGAGTGTAATTAGTGCTTCAGGTCAGTGCAAGTGTTTGATGTGGATACAATGTGGAGCAATGCTTGGATGTGCGAAAGGAAGACAGTACTGCAACTGGACAGGAAGTAAAAGATTAATTCACATCAATAACCACATTTCCATCAGGTTTTTATTTGAGTAAAGTCATACCTTATTAAAAAAATGTGTTCCATGGTGGAATCTGTTTGTGTCTGTAAAATTAGTTATGTGTGAAATGGTGGTGAAAATGCAGATAATGATATAATAAACATCATATGGAAGTAAACGTAGTGTCACGTGATGATATGGTGTGTGTGGTCCTCCTACTACAACTCCGGAAACCATGATGCTGCTTTACAATAAATATAGAGGATCTTATTCTGGTGACATGATGATCGATGCTTGATTGCCTTTTGACCAATACAAATATTCTCGCTCCTTATCCATAATAATCTAATCATGTAGACTAGCTTACTGTACCAGCACAGCCTACCTGCACTGTGTCTGTGAGCTGTTGGCTAGAGCGCACGTGCCAAGACCAGAATAGGCACATTTTCTATTGAACTCAGCAGTTTTTGTGACAAAACTATCCGTTGAATTGAACTTTAGATTTTTATTCGATACATGAAAACTTAAGCAAAAAATTAAATTTTGTGCACTGTCATCACTTACCCATTTTTATCTGCAGCAAGTCCATTTATCTCTTGGGCTCAAACTAGACATACAAATGCTCCTGTTTACTGGGCCTCCTTCAGAGCACTATGAAACCAATTTGCAGGATTGACCAGGAAATCCAAATCCGATTTCTATCTAAATGCAGTCACAGAGAACCTAAACAACCATACCAAGTTCTGGAAGCCAATCAAATCAGTGTCAGGTTCTAATGTATCCTCTGACTTTCCTGACCATTTATTAATGGTGGATTCTAGTGAAGTGAAGGATAAAGCAGATATTGTAGGGGTTTTTAACAAGCACTTCATATCTGCTGGCTCAATTTTTGATAATGGTGGGTCCCAGACCTCTAATGTAAGCTCTGTTACAGTAAACTAAGATATAGGCCCTCATGTGAACCATTTTAACTTTGAGCCTGTTTCTTATGCTGGGGTCTATAAAGCACTAAAGGCAATACACACTAAAATGTCTGCAGGTCCAGACAACCTCTTAAAGGTAACAGCTGGTGTTAGTACTGAACTTGTGGCTCACATTTTCAACTTGAGTCTCTTGACCAATTCCCTACTCAGCTTATGTACTCCCACTGCTAAAGGGTGGAGATCCCTCAGATGCTAATAACTATTGTCCTATCTCCAAACTCCCTAACCTGGCCAAAGTCTATGAATCCCTAGTGAACCCAGTTAAAAAAACTTCTTAATTGTAAAGAACATACTGAGCGGGGTTCAGTCTGGCTTTAGATCGGGGCACAGCACCACAACTGCAGCTATGGCAGTGACAAATGACATCACTAATGCACTTCATAAAAAGCAGCATTGTGCTACTCTGTTGATTTATTAAAGGCATTTGATTCAGTTGACCATGAATTGTTGCTAGCTAGACTCAGTAACATTGGTCTCAGTGAAGGGGCAGTAAATTGGTTTAGGAACTATCTTTCTGACAGAACACAATGTGTATATGCTGACAATCACAAGTATAGCTTTCTTGAGATTAATAGAGGTGTGCCCCAGAGTTCCATTTTAGCTCCTGTGTTGTTTTCAATTTGTATGAATGATTTGGGAAATGAGATGCAACCAGCAAAGTTGCATCTATATGCATATGGTACAGTCATATATTAATGTGCTCCTTCTCTGGTTCTGTAATGAACACAATGAGAGACAGAGAGCTGGTTTGAAGCGCAGGGCGCAGCAGGTGTTTAATTGTAAAGGACAACAGAAGGAGGCAGGTAGCTGGGTCCAGGGGCAGGCAGAAGGTCATACACAGGGGGTCCAGAAAGGCTAGTAATGTCGTCCGGAGATCAGGTAATAGGTGATTACAGGAAATCCGATAGGCTACATTACAAAATGTAGAGTACAAACAGATCTACGTGTTTGAGAGTGCGAGTTGGAAGCCAGCGTTACAGGTTAAGGCTGTTGAAGAGATCCAATAATGCTTTTCAGTCACTGTAAGCCTTCCTTTATTGTCTATAACTGGTCTTGAATGTACAAAATGTATGACCTTTACCAATAATGCTTTTCAGTCACTTTTATATGGTTGGATGACAAGTTGTCTTTAAAGTTCATATTGATAATCTTGTGAGTCTATGAAACTGGTCTTGAATGTACAAAACATGTATGACTTGTTGTATATGCATGCAGCCTCCTCTGTCTTACAGAGATTGGACTCTTAATCATGCATCCTTGAGCTTTATTACAAAGGCCAAGTCACTCACCCACCATTGCACCTTGTACCAAATGTTTGGTTGGACCTCACTTTATATGCACATAAAGGCACATTTGTATGTGTTCATCTACAAAGCCCTTTTGGGTAAACTCCCTCTTTACCTATGTAGTCTGGTCTCCTTCACCACCAGCAGTTACCATACCCGGTCTGCTAGGTGGTTGCTACTTAAAAAGGCCCCCAGGACATTTACAGTATTAGGCAAGACTGCCTTCTCATCTTGTGCAACAGAGCCAAGGAATAGTCTACAATCCATGCTGCATCTAGATATGTTAGTGCCTCTGAATGAATTTACATTTTTGATGGGAGACTGTTACAGAGGAGTGTAAATGCTTATTGAGGCTGGATCATGTTGTTGAATTGTATTGTATTGTTGTATGTTTTAGTTCTGTAATGTATTGATTGTTGCTGCCTTCTTGAAAAATACTCTTGGTCTCAATGGGCTTTTCCTGGTTAAATAAAGGTTAAATAGATCAAACAAAATTTGTTATAATTCTACACCAAAATGTAAAATATTTCTGATTGAATGTAATAATCTAGTTAAGACATCCATAGTTAATAACAAAAAGAATGACATGTTCTTCAGTCATTATAATGCGATTTTTTTCTGAGTGAATACAATTGCCCTTTTTTCCTTCTTTTTAGTACATATGTATTTAAAGTCTCTTCTTGTTTTTACCTGTGTGGTTAGTTTTGCGTTAGACATGTTTGATGTAGTGATGTAAATGGTTGATTGCTGGTAATTTGTATTTAAAAAAAAGCAAGTCCACTTTGAGGAAAAAAAAACACTAGTCGAATAATTCATGTGAAAGAGAAGAATTCTCAATTCATGAGAAAACATGTTGTTTTCTTTATGTGGATTCTAGAATATTTGCATGAAAATCTGTCTCCAATTAAATGGAAAACAAGTTAGTGTGTGTGTGTCTAACTAATGGCCTTTTTTGATATAAGAGCGTCTGCTAAATGACTTAAATGTAAACATATATCGGCCGTAGCATTGGTGTTTACTCTCAACATGAAACATTAACATTAGCAGCTCTTCGGGACTAATATCCATAAGTGAAACATATGTATATAGCCGTCTTTTGCTGTGGTCACGTACTAGTCGGTACTAGGAAATTCCGAAATGTACGACTTGCTAACTGGTTGTAGTTATAAACGTGCCACGTTCAACCAGTTAGCAAGTCGGAAATTTCAGTTTCCTAGTACCGACTAGCACATGAACGCGGCATTTATCAACATCCCTGTACTAATAAGGAAGAGTAATGTTGAAACGTGTCACCTGTTCAGTGGCAACCCATCATTCAGGGTAGGTTGGGCAGAGCCCCACCTGTTTTGCTTGTTATTTTTGCATTAATACGTGTCACATATCAGTTTGCAAACAATGTAAAAACAATCATTGAGTTAATAAAGCCGCATAAAAATATATTTTTTGTTTTTTGCTTTCTTGAGTAAGGCAGTTCTAAAATGCAGGTGTTTCAGCCTTGCTCAGTGTTCTGTCAGTCATGGGGACAATATGTGAGAGCAAAATCTATGGGTAGAGCTAAAAACATTCAATCCCCTTGGGTGCTGCCATAGATTCATTGTTTTTCTTGGAAAACCCTTCTCATCCCTCTACCAATAACTTGACTGTAGTCAGTGATAACAGGATGTTTTTCACTACTGCCCTCCAAACAGCTTTCTTAACAAAAATACCAGCTAAATATAGTCACATCTATGTCCTTAGATGCGGGCTGCGCTGGATATGTAGTTACTACACATCCAACCAATAGTTCATTTGTCAGCAGCACGGTGTAAAAACACAAAAAACTCATGGTGAAACTGATGTGTAGGCCTCTGATTACTTTCTAAACAAATTCATTATAGGTCAACATTCCAAGGCCTATAATAACTTAATATGAAATATTTAATAAATGTCCAAGAAATAGGCCCTACCACACAATTATTGTATTTTTTAGATAAATGACTGACAAATGTGATTAATAAAATATGTAATCCACTACTTTGAGTTAGAAACATAACTTTGCTATGCAGCACCTTATAAAGGGCTGGAGTGGCCACACACTTTTGGCAAACCAAATGTAACTTACACCAAATGTAACTGCACTAAACTGCACTCAAAGCTCATCTACAGGTAACAGACAAAAGGCAGACAATATTGACAATATTGAAAGCAGGGCTTCCACGCAGGTGTGGTTCCTGAGTTAATTAAGCAATTAATACATCCCATCATGCTTAGGGTCAAGCAGGGTAGCCTAGTGGTTAGAGCGTTGGACTAGTAACCGGAAGGTTGCAAGTACAAATCTGTAGTTCTGCCCCTGAACAGGCAGTTAACCCACTGTTCCTAGGCTGTCATTGAAAATAAGAATTTGTTCTTAACTCACTTGCCTAGTTAAAAATAAAGGTAAAAACACATGCCTGTAATGAACTTCGTCTGTTGTTTGTAGAGAGTCAGACCGAAATGCAGCGTGTAGGTTACTCATGACTTTTAATGAAGAATAATGCGGTACATGAAATAACTGAAAAAACAACAAACGAGTGAAACTAATACAGCCTATCTGGTGACTAACCCTAAGACAGGTACAATCGCCCACGAAATACAACGCGCACTCAAGCTACCTAAATACGGTTCCCAATCCGAGACAACTAGAATCAGCTGACTCCAATTAGGAATCGCCTCAGGCAGCCAAGCCTAACTAGACACACCCCTACTAATACACACTCCCAATACGAAATACAACATATAAACCCATGTCACACCTTGGCCTACCCAAACATATAACAAAAACACAAGATACAATGACCAAGGCGTGACAATGCCCTTATTATAAGGCAGGTGTGACAATTATGTTGGCTACCATGGCTAGAAAAAGAGATCTCAGTGACTTTGAAAGAGGAGTCTCAAAGGAGCTTAGGGGGGTTTAAAGGGTTGTGTCTCTCAGTCACCATATCTCAACCCAATTGAACACTTATGGGAGATTATGGAGCAGCACCTGAGACAGCATTTTCCACCACCATCAACAAAACACCAAATTATAGAATTTCTTGTGGTAGAATGATATTGCATCCGTCCAATACAGTTCCAGACACTTGTAGAATCTATGCCAAGACGGATTGTTATGGCCCAACACCCTATTAAGACACTATATGTTGGTGTTTCCTTTATTTTTGGCAGTTACCTGTAGTCGTGGAAGATTCAAAAGGAGGGTTGTGCTTGGAAACATTGTTCTTCCTCTGTCAACCATGGTGACGTGCAAGGAAACACGTGCCGTCATCATTGCTTTGCACAAAAAGGGCTTCACAGGCAAGGATATTGCTGCCAGTAAGATTGCACCTAAATCAACCATTTATCGGATCATCAAGAACTTCAAGGAGAGCGGTTCAATTGTTGTGAAGAAGGCTTCAGGGCGCTCAAGAAAGTCCAGCAAGCGCCAGGACCGTCTCCTAAAGTTGATTCAGCTGCGGGATTGGGGCACCCCCAGTACAGAGCTTGCTCAGGAATGGCAGCAGGCAGGTGTGAGTGCATCTGCACGCACAGTGAGGCGAAGACTTTTGGAGGATGGCCTGATGTCAAGAAGGGCAGCAAAGAAGCCACTTCTCTTCAGGAAAAATATCAGGGACAGACTGATATTCTGCAAAAGGTACAGGGATTGGACTGCTGAAGACAGGGGTAAAGTCATTTTCTCTGATGAATCCCCTTTCCGATTGTTTGGGACATCCAGAAAAAAGCTTGTCTGGAAAAGACAAGGTGAGCGCTACCATCAGTCCTGTGTCATGCCAACAGTAAAGCATCCTGAGACCATTCATGTGTGGGGTTGCTTCTCAGCCAAGGGAGTGGGCTCACTCACAATTTTGCCTAAGAACACAGACATGAATAAAGAATGGTACCAACACATCCTCCGAGAGCAACTTCTCCCAACCATCCAGGAACAGTTTGGTGACAAACCCTTTTCCAGCATGATGGAGAACCTTGCCTTAAGGCAAGGCAAAAGTGATAACTAAGTGGCTCGGGAACAAAACATCGATATTTTGGGTTCATGGCCATGAAACTCCCCAGACCTTAATCCCATTTAGCACTTGTGGTCAATCCTCAAGAGGCGGGTGGACAAACAAAAATCCACAAATTCTGACAAACTCCAAGCATAGATTATGCAAGAATGGGCTGCCTTCAGTCAGGATGTGGCCCAGAAGTTAATTGACAGCATTCCAGGGCAGATTGCAGAGGTCTTGAAAAAGAAGGGTCAACACTGCAAATATTGACTCTTTGCATCAACTTCATGTACTTGTCAATAAAAGCCTTTGACACTTATGAAATGCTTGTAATTATACTTCAGAATTCCATAGTAACATCTGACAAAAATATCTAAAGACACTGAAGCAGCAAACTTTATGAAAATTAATGTGTGTCATTCTCAAAAGTTTTGGCCACGACTGAATATTTCATGCACATGAAAGGTTTCTTACCGGTACACATTTTCACCTGTGACAACCTATTTTATTGTTCAGATAACAGGCAGTTTGCTGCGAGGGCCCGCTTGATCAAGGCTCTTCAACGACTGTCTGATTATGAACTAATTTCCAAGTAAGTGGGTAATAACAGATTGGTTTGCAACTTAACACTGCCTGGCACCTTGCTCAGCCTATAGAGCTCACACTGACCCTCCAGACCAGGTAGTGAGTTTAGCTCTATCTTCTGGGCATACAGTATGCTATGCACAGCACTTCAGGTAGGCTTTGTAGGGACACAGGGAAGTTTTGTTTCCACTAGAATCACACAAAGCATCCTTAGGTTCCCTCATTCTGATAGGCCTCAATTATTTTAGGCGTTCATAAAACAGCCCAAATGATTACCAATGAAGAAATACATATTTGTTCTTTTTTACACTTCTCAATCATATTCACAGTAAATTTGTAAATGTTAAAATCTCAGTGTTAAGGTAAAGTGTGGTTTGTCAAGTCCTTCGCCATAGCAGTCATTCTGAATGCATGTTGTGGGTGATAAAATATTCAAATGATTGAATTTCCTCTCTCTGGCTGGATTCCAATAGGAATTACTATTCGCTTCACATACCATGATATCATGATTTTGTCACACCCTGATCTGTTTAACCTGTCCTTGTGCTTGTCTGCATCCACTCCAGGTGTCTCCCAGCTTCTCCATTATCCCCAGTATATTTATACCTGTGTTCTCTGTTTGTCTCTTGCCAGTTCATTTTGTTTCATCAAGCCTACCAGTGTTTTTCTGTGCTCCTGTCCTTCTCTAATTACTGTTTTGACCATTCTGCCTGCCCTGAGCCTGCCTGCCATTCTGTACCTTGTCACACCAACCTGGATTACTGACCTCTGCCTGCCCTGAGCCTGCCTGTGGACTCTGCTCTGTATTACTGACCTCTGCATGCCCTTGACCTGCCGTTTGCCTGCCCCCTGCGTTTTGTAATAAACTTTTGTTACTTCAAAACTGTCTGCATCTGGGTCTTCTCCTGAGCCTTGACATATTTGCAGGTCGGATGTGGCTCAACAATGTTGAGGATAACTAGGCAATAATAACTAATGGCTTTATCAAATATATAACACATGTAGGAGAACTCTTGGCCACGGGTAGTGTGTGAACACATCCAATGCCAGTGGCGGACCGTCCTGTGCCCAAAGAGAGAACCAGAGGCCGCAATGTGCATTCTCCTGTGTAGCAAAAAGATACAGACGCGTGAGATGAGTCACCAGTCGGGTCATGTGTACGATCGCCAGCTCTACTGATGGGGTGAGAACCAGCAGAAGGTCCAAGTATGCCAGAACCCTGACTTCCTGGCGATGCAGCGGTTCTATTGCCGCCTCCACGCATTTGGAAAAGACGCGAGGTGCTAGGACGTATCTTGTGTACTCGTATGCCACTCCTTGGAAAGCAAAGCTCAGAAATTTCCTGTGATGCCGAAGCAACGGCACATGGAAGTACATGTCCCTCCAGTCGATGCAGAAGTCGCCCTGCTGGATATGCTCCAGAACGCGCTTTGTCGTGATCATGCAGAAAAGTCAGACTTGTTTAAAGCCCACAGATCCAGAATTGGCCTCACACCACCCTGCCTTCTTTGGCATGAGAAAATAGGGTGAGTAGTGCCCGTTGTTTCTCTGCTCTTGGGGAACTACTGTTACCACCTCCTTCACCAGAAGCTCTGCAATTTCCTTGTTCAGAACTGTAACCTTCTCTGGTTACGTCATCACCGTTTCTACAACAAAAGGTGGAGGGGGCAACTAAATTGAATGGCGTAACCTCGCCTCAGCGTCCGATCTAACCAGGTGGGCAGAGGACAGATTTAACGCCACTCCCAATAATGATCTGATAGCAGGAGAGCGCAAAGTCGAGGAGCGTTCAGTAGAAAAAGTCTGTAGTCCTCTATGGCCCTGTCGGTCGCGGCCCATTGGACTTTGACACAGCCCATGGGGACCCCCTTGGAAGAGAAAGGATACCGTGTTACCTTTTGTGTGAACTGAAGGAGTCAGAGTGATGATTACATCCGTAACCCAAGCGTTTGAGCCTGTCGAGAACACAGTGTGTGTGGGCCCAATGCCCATACTTGGCATGATTGGAAGTGGAACCTGTAGTGCAGGGGCCGTAGAATAGCCATATGTGGTAACAAAGACGCTGTTTTACTAGACCTGGAAGGGTAATCACCATTGACCGCACTCCTGAGGGGGTCGTGGTGAGTGAGGGACAAACCCGCTCTACCCCTGCATCTGTGTGCATGAGAGGACCAGCTACAGCACTAGACGCAGAGTGAGGTAAGGATACTGGTGGTGGCAAGCCGTAACCAAGAGAGAGGAAGGAACGTCATCATCTCTGGAAGAGCCCTCAGAACCTGAGAGTGAGTATAAAATGCTTGAGGGCACATGCACGCTGAAAAATGCCAAGTGTTTCCGCTGCACCTTGGAGGACAGCAGGGCGCAGCTGTGGGCCCAAGCAAACAAATCACATGTGAGTCCATGAGTTCATCTGACTCTGGGGAAGTAGATAAAGGGCCTCATTGCCAAAATCCTGAAGTATCCTTTTAAAAGAGCTTTTGGTGGTGGCTTCTTGCTCATGATATATGACGCCGTTACTGGATCAATTTGGCAGGATCGTCTTGAGACTTATCTTGTCATGCAATTCCTCAGACAAATCTTCAGTCACGCTGAAGAAAGTGGGAGGCTGACTGTAGAGACACGCTCCTATATATAGGGGGAGCTGTACTCCCATTGGCTGGAGTGCATGCATAATTATTTTGTCAGGCTATTGGCTGCTTAGGCAGTGGGCTAGACCACGAGCAGAAAAGCCCCACGATATAGAACAAGCTGCACATAATGAACATGGATATTAGCGTCAGTGTAATTGGTGTGCCAGGTCAGTGCAAGTATTTGATGTGGACATGCGAGAGGATGACAGCACTGCAACTGGACAGGAAGTGCAGGACAAATTTCCATCCGTGTCTTACTAATGGCTTTTTTCTGATATCAGGCATAGCATTGGTGTTTATCCTCAACATGAAACAGCTACAGTACATTAGCAGGCTTCATTTACATAAGTGAAACATTTGTGTGTGTGTGTGCGTGTCTTTATCTACTAATTAGGAAGACTTCCCGCATGACAACAAAACTTTAATCACCTGTTCTCATTCTGTACAATGGATTAAAGTGAGCTAAAATAAATCAATCTCTGCCTTTTTTGTTGAGTGCTTCAACTTCTTTCTGCCTCCTTTTGGAAGTTTTTCTTGGTAAGCCCATCTCATCCCTCTACCAATAACTCGACTGTAGTCAGTGATAACAGGATGTTTTCCACTACTGCCCTCCAAACAACACAAAAATACCAGATAAAGATAGTCACATCTATGTACTTAGACATACGGGCTCTGCTGGATTTCTAGTTATCACACATCCTTCCAATAATCCATTTGTCAGCAGCACGGGGTAAAACATGTATATAAATCTCAAGGTGAAACTGATGTGTAAGCCTATCTGTTTACTTTCTAAACAAAGGAATTAAAGGACAACATTCCAAGGCCTATTGATAGCCTAATAATAGCTTATTATAACATATTTAATAAATGTCCAATACATAGGCCCTACAACACATATTTTTTAGATAACAATTCTTAAATGTGATTTATTAAATTGAATAAAACTTAACTTAGCAATACAGCACTTTTTAAAATTGTTATTATATATATATTGTATATTTCCCCACACTCCAGATACAAACTTATACATACAAACAACAACTTACAGAGGACCACAAACAATGACTAAATCTCATCTGCCCAGACCCGCATGCTCACACCCCTATCCCTAGTGTCTGCATTATTGTTTGTCACTTGGCCTTAAATTGTACAAATTCATTTTCTCGGTCGCCCATGCTATTTCAATATTTCAATAATAAATCATTCGATTTTTTAATGATATGTTGATTGATTGATTTTCACATTTTTAGTATAAGTTATTTCAAGATGAGTGATGAAAAGAAAATCATCCAGCCCAAAGAGGCCCACAGTGGAGGTGTCAAGATACCAATGAAACCTAGAGGTCAAACAGGGAAATGGTTCCAATCGTTTTTCCAACATTCAATTTTCCCATAAGAGGTTTCAGAAAACACCAAAAATATGGGCTGTGTTTTGTGTAGGCTTACCCTGGCATGACTTTTTGAAAACCATATAAATCTCTCTCAGACAATGTGACATATCAATATATTCGGCTCTATTTACTCTGTTTCAAAATGCTAATTAGTATCAAAGTAGACATCACTGTTACGGATACAGTTATCCTGTGTGTATCCTGTGTGTGTTTCTTTTCTCTCCTTCTCCCCTCACAGGTGAAAACCATCACTCCCCAATCAGTCAACAATCAATCATCAATCAGAAGACACACCTCCTCCTACTTCCTATCCTATCACAGTTCCTTCCCCATGGTTTAAAAACCCCATCATTTGTTTGTTCTAGAGCTCAGCTCAACTCAGCTCAATCTCTAGCTCAATTGCTCTGTAAATGCCATGTCTGTAGGTCTCTGTGTTTCACTCTCGCTTTGTGTCTTAACCTCTCTTTTGTTTAAGCACCTCATAGCACTTTGTCATCACCTGTGAGTATTTTTTTTGTTTATGGTGTTTGTGTTTGATTGCTGGTGGGAAAAGGGGGAAACCAAGACAAGTCGCCCATGGGCATACACTACCCGTAGGTGAACTTTGTTAAATACACTAGTTAGAACTGGGCGGACCACCCACTGTATTTTTGGTTAGTTTGCTGTTGTTAAAGTAGGCTAGTCTAGCTTAGGGGTGTTTTTGAATACTTATTGTTTCTTTCCTTGGGTCCAGCTCAGCTCCTTTTCCTGCTCCCCCCATTACCGTGTGTTTATAAATAAACCTAGAGTTTGACGGTAGATTTCTGTTGTTGTGGTTATTTTGTTCACACTTTTACTTTGTCACAATAATAATTTGCATGAGTTATGTTACGGGTCTCATTACCATCCCCCCTAGACTGTCGGGCCAATAGGGATTCGTAACAATCACGCAAGACTACAAATACCTGCAAACTCCTGCACATCATCTCTAGCTGACATCTTTGCTAACAGGTAGTGTTAATTGTTCATTTAAAGAAACATAGCTTATTTATGGAAGGGGTGCATCACCTGAGTGGGTTGATTCACTGATGTGGTCATCCTGTCTGGGTTGGCGCTCCCCCTTGGGTTGTGCCATGGCGGAGATCTTTGTGGGCTATACTCAGCCTTGTCTCAGGATGGTAAGTTGGTGGTTGAAGATATCCCTCTAGTGGTGTGGGGGCTGTGCTTTGGCAAAGTGGGTGGGGTTATATCCTTCCTGTTTGGCCCTGTCCGGGGGTGTCCTTGGATGGGTCCACAGTGTCTCCTGACCCCTCCTGTCTCAGCCTCCAGTATTTATGCTGCAGTAGTTTGTGTCGGGGGGCTAGGGTCAGTTTGTTATATCTGGAGTACTTCTCCTGTCCTATTCAGGACTACCTGTGTCCTGTGTGAATCTGTGTCCAGTTTCAACTGTTCTCTACCATGCTTCTGAACATTTGAACATCTTGGCCTCTGTTATCTCTCGGAGGACCTGAGCCTTAGGACCATGCCCCAGGACTACCTGACATGATGACTCCTTGCTGTCCCCAGTCCACCTGGCCATGCTGCTGCTCCAGTTTCAACTGTTCTGCCTTATTATTATTGACCATGCTGGTCATTTATGAACATTTTGGCCATGTTCTGTTATAATCTCCACCCGGCACAGCCAGGTGCTGTTTGGGGTTTTAGGCTGGGTTTCTGTACAGCACTTTGAGATATCAGCTGATGTACGAAGGGCTATATAAATAAATTTGATTTGATTTATTCATTACTACATTTAGCTAAAATGAGATCGTTATAATCCAGAGATTCTTACCTTTGCCTCGATTCGGCAGTCTCGTCCAAATCATCATGGCATTTGTCGTTTTTTATGGTAGTGTAAATACAGGCAAATATATTGATAAAAGCCACCATGTGATTTATAAAAACGTCACACCAGGGTAAGCCTACACAGATCACAGACCTTATTTTAAGTGTTTCTAAAAAAAACTTTGTAAAATGATTGGAACCATTTTCCTGTTTGACCGCTAGGTTTTATGGGTATTATGACTCATACTGTGGTACTCTATTGAGTATCTCACTACACCCCCATATGCATGTCTTAAAATATGCAGACAAATTAAAAGTAAATTGACATTGTAATACTTCTGACAGCCAACTGTCTAGCTCCGCCCATAATCTTTAGACTTCATAGCGTTCCCAGAAAGCATGGATTACTGAGTCATTATTAGTTTTACACTTAAGACATGACTTTGCTGTAGAATGTGTGAATTTTGTCTCTTGTATAATAAATTCTATACATTTATTTATATTGGCTTAAGCGTTCATTTTTGTTAACTGTAATTTTGTTAGTTATGCTCGAGTTTTTGCTCGCCTGAGTTATACCTCATAAGCTGCAGACCATACGATTGACCAAGAGAATATTAATTTATATTTTTCGTAACCATCTATTTACCAACACAAACCGATGCTGGCATTAAGACCACATTCAATGAGCTGTATAGGGCCATAAGTAAACAAGAAAATGCACATCCAGAGAAAGCACTACTCACTAGCTAAATGTCACACCCTGATCAGTTTCACCAGTCCTCGTTATTGTCTCCACCCCCTCCAGGTGTCGCTTGTTTTCCCCAGTGTATTTATCCCTGTGTTTCCTGTCTCTCTGGGCCAGTGTATTTATCCCTGTTTCCTGTCTCTGTGCTAGTTCGTCTTGCATGTTTCCAAGCCAACCAGCAAGAACTTTAAACAGGTTAACCTTCACAAGGCTGTGAGGCCAGGATGTGTACTCAGAGGATGCACTTACGAGCTGGCAAGTGTCTTCACTGACATTTTAAACCTTTCACTGACCCAGTCTGTAACACCTACATGCTTCAAGCATACTACCATAGTCCCTGTGCCCAAGAATGCCAAAAACCTGTCTAAATGACTATTGCCCCGTAGCACTCACATTTGTAGAGTTCAACACCAGTGTCCTCCAAGCTCATCACTAAGCTCAGGACCTTGGGATTGAACACCAGGACAGCGGAGTCAATCACCACCTTCCGGAGACACCTGAAACCCCACCTCTTTAAGGAATACCTAGGATAGGATAAGTATTCCCTCACCCCTCACCCCCTTTAAGATTTAGATGCACTATTGTAAAGTGACTGTTCTACTGGATGTCATAAGGTGAATGCACCAATTTGTAAGTCGCTCTGGATAAGAGCGTCTGCTAAATGACTTAAATGTAATGTAAATGTAACACCTGGACTTCCTGACAGGCCGCCCGCAGGTGGTGAGGGCAAGAACACATCTGCCACGCTGACCCTCAACACAGGGGCCCCTCAGGAGTGAGTGCTTAGTTCCCTCCTGTACTCCCTCGATTGCCTGTCCACGCACGACATTAATACCATCATTACCTTTGCTGACGACACAACAGTACTAGACCTGTTCACCGAAGACGATGAGACAGCCTATAGGGAGTAAGTTAGTTTTCTGGCAGTGTGGTGCCAGGACAACAACCTCTCCCTCAACGTCAGCCTGACAAAGGAGCTGATTGTGGAATATAGGAAACTGAGGCCGAGTACACCCCATCCACATCGCCCTTAGATCCTCAAAAAGTTATACAGTTGCACCATTGAGATCACCTTGACGGGCTGCATCACTGCTTGGTACATTTAAACATTTCCTCTCTACATTGTTTTGAAGTAAATCAATAAGCTTTTTACTGTTGTTTACGAAGCATGTGACAAATAAAATTTGATTTTAGAAAAGATCTGTGATGTTGAAAGAGGGTCTGAAAGGAGCATAGGATGTCTAAAGGTTTATGTGTGTGTGCACATCTCAGTCACCATATCTCAACCCAATTGAACATTTATGGGAGACTCTGAGATAGCGTTTTCCACCACCATCAACAAAACACCAAATGATGGAATTTCTTGTTGCAGAATTGTGTCACATCCCTCCAATACAGTTCCAGACACTTGTAGAATCTATGCCAAGGCTCATTGAAGCAGCTCTGGCGGCTCGTGGTCCAACACCCTATTAAGACGCTTTCTGTTGGTTTTTCTTTTCTTTTGGCAGTTACCTGTATATTTCATGCACATGAAAGGTTTATCTTACAAGTACACCTTTTCACCTGTGACAACCTATTTTATTTTGTAGATTATAGGCTGTTTGCTGAGTTTACACTGACCCTCCATATATTAGTTGAGTATAGCTCCATCTTCTGGGCATATGCTATGCACAGCACTTCAGGTAGAGTTTACAGGGACTTTTTTTGTTTCCACAAGAATCACACAATTGTCTGTAGGTTCCCTCATACTGGCAGGTCTATTTTATTTTAGGTTTTCATTAAACCGTCCAAATGATTACCAATGATGAAATACATATCAATGTTTTCTCCCCATCTCATTCATATTGCTTAAATAACAACACCACACGCCATGAAAGTGAAACCAAGCTATACAAAATCATTATAGTACCCATGCAGTGAAATACATTTAAAATTCTTTAAAAATAATATATACAAATAATCAAAATCATTCATTAAAAAAAAGCATGTCAGGTTCCACATGTCTCCTCACATCTGCTCCACTTCAGTGCAGGATGTGATGATCATCAGCTGTTTACAAGGTACTGAGAAACTCTTTGACCTGGATGAAAAGCACATAACAAGCTGTTAGCACACAATGAATATGGATTAGCGTCAATGTAATTGGTGTGTCAGGTCAGTCTAAACATTTGATGTGGACACAATATGGAGCAAAGCTTAGACATGCGAGAGGATGACAGTACTACCACTGGACAGGAAGTGCAGGAACAATTTACCTCAATGTGTGTGTTTTACTCATTTATTTTTTGATATCAGTTGTAGCATCTGTGTTTACCCTCAACATTCAATGGCTACATTAGCAGCTCTTCAGGCCTCGTTTCCATAAATTAAACGTTGAGTGTGTGTGTGTGTCTGGGTGCGTATCTTTATCAACATCCCTCTACTAATAATTTGACTGTAGTCAGTGATAACAGGATGTTTTTCACTACTGCCCTCCAAACAGCATGTTTCAAAAATACCAGCTAAATATATTCACATCTAGATACTTCTGAAGACACTGCTGCATTAAAAATAAGTACCAATTTCCATGAAAAACAAATGGGCTGTATTCTTACCTTTTCCACCATGTCCGCACCCTTGACCTGGTCAACTTTGAAATCTTCGTTAACATCTAGCGTCAGAATGGGCACGTTATTCAAATACTTATACTCCATGCTGTGGGTCAGGGCCAAGAGAGAATGGGACATACGGTTAGTGACTGACTGACTGACAGACTGACAGACTGACAGACTGACAGACTGACAGACAGACAGACAGACAGACAGACAGACAGACAGACAGACAGACAGACAGACAGACAGACAGACAGACAGACAGACAGACAGACAGACAGACAGACAGACAGACAGACAGACAGACAGACAGACAGACAGACAGACAGACAGACAGACAGACAGACAGACAGACAGACAGACAGACAGACAGACAGACAGACAGACAGACAGACAGACAGACAGACAGACAGACAGACAGACAGACAGACAGACAGACAGACACACAGCTTATGCAATAAACAACATATTTTTTACTCAGGTCAGGCTTCTTAATGGTTGTTTCCTTGTTATTTAAAGGTTATTTCCTTTAAAGCCTGGATCTGCAGTTGCTTTTCACAACAGAAGCTGCTTGTGTTGAGAGAGAAAAAAATAGAGTTTGATGGAAAAACAGGGGTTTGGCCCAGCCCTACTTTATTTCTTCACTCTCACAACAAAAGCATTGGGGCAGCTTCTGTTGTGAAAAACAACTGCGGATCTGAGCCCCGATCTGCAGTTTCTTTTCCCCACAGAAGCCGCCCCACTGCTTGTGTTGTGAGAGATACCTTTTTTTGATTGAACGAAAACATGTGGGTTTTGTCCAGCCATAGCCGCTGGACTGGGCTTGGGGAAAGGTGCGTTTTTGCGCTAAATCCCACCCACTCTAATGACCTTCATTGTCCCTCATATCCCCAAGCCAGCCCAGCGGCTATGGCTGGGCCAAAACCAATGCTTTTGTTCAAACTCTATTTTTTCTCCCTCACAACACAAGCAGTGGGGAGGCTTCTGTTGTAAAAAGCAACTGAGGGTTTAAGCAGAAATGGCTTTGTAAGGGAAGACATCCATCTTTGTAAGGAAATTCACAGCTCACAATAGACCTCAGAAACAAGCCTGTTTCCTGTCTCGTCCACCTTAATCTTGTTCCCACACTTCCACCCAAATGCATGAAGCCTGGTGGACCAACACATCAAACTTGGCCTTCCCCGTACACTAGCACACCACAAGCACAGAGCCATGACTCAGTCGTGTGATTCCCTCAAATCAAATGATGACATATACTTTACTCACTAGATCCCATAGAATTTTATGGTCACTTCCACTAAGGCCAACTTTGAGTGGTTGATATCCCAGTCTTACATGTGATGTGCGCAATAGCCTGGATACGAGGTTACATCCATCTATAAAATTTAAAGGTTTAACCTTTTTATTTAATGCTCCTACACACACATGCGCAGACACACATCCCTGCCTCAACCCACTCCCTTCCTCCCTCACAATACCAACACTTCCTTCCTCCCTCACAATACCAACACTCCCTTCCTCCCTCACAATACCACCAACAGTCCCTCCCTTCCTTCCTCTCACCACATGGTTTTGTGCTGCAGCCAGCTCTCGTGTTTGAAGTGAAGTTTCTCCAGGTACTCCAATTGAATGCCCTGCTCCTCCTCTCTGCCTCTCCGATGCAGCCTCTCCATGCATCTCTACACACACACAAGGACCAGTGTAATTACATTGTTACCACACAGGTATAAGTGTACCTTAATTTAAATGTAATTTAATCTTCTTTTTAGCATGAGGTGTATTCCAGTACATTAAAAAACAATAGGCTACACTATATAATCAACTACAATGTAATTTAAATGTTTTGTACGGTAAGTTCCTGATGAACATGTAGTGAGGTCAAATTAGTTGCTGACCTCTGGTGCGGCTCGGAGGTAAATGATGCCATCCAGCTCAATGTGTTTTCCAAACTGTTTATGGAGCCAGCCGTGCCAGTCCTGGTAGATGGACCACTCGGTCTCGTTCAGACACTCACTCTCATACAGGTTTGCTGCAAAGATGTACCTGAAAACAGACCCAACAACAACAAACATGTACCTGATTTCCCGTAGAGCATGGCGCTTGCAATGTCAGGGTTGTGGGTTCGATTCCCACGGGGGACCAGTATGAAAAAGGTAAGAAAATGTATGCACTCACTACTGTAAGTTTCTCTTAATACGAGCATCTACTAAATTTACATTTACATTACATTTAAGTCATTTAGCAGACGCTCTTATCCAGAGCGACTTAAATGACTGAAATGATACCGACACAACAACAACAAAGATGTTTCTGGACACAGACACAAAAAAGCTGTTCCTGGACACAACAACAACAAAGCTGTTTCTGGACACAGAAACAACAACAACAAAGCTGTTCCTAGACACAGACACAACAACAACAAAGCTGTTCCTGGACACAGAAACAACAACAACAAAGCTGTTCCTGGACACAGACACAACAACAAATCTGTTTCTGGACACAGACATAACAAAGCTGTTTCTAGACACAGAAACAACAACAACAAAGCTGTTCCTGGACACAGACACAACAACAACAAAGCTGTTCCTGGACACAGACACAACAACAACAAATATGTTCCTGGACAATGACAACAACAACAAATATGTTCCTGGACACAGACACAACAACAAAGATGTTCCTGGACACAGACACAACAACAACAAAGATGTTCCTGGACACAGACACAACAACAACAAAGATGTTCCTGGACACAGACACAACAACAACAAAGCTGTTCCTGGACACAGACAACAACAACAACAAAGGACAGATGAGAGTGGTGTGCTTAGAAGCAATGTTAGAGAACTATTTCCTTGGAAGTAGAACTCTAAACCCTATCCTTGGTATCATATCTTAGACCCTATCCAATCTAAGACGACATGTAACGTTACCAAGGTTGACTCTCCTGGTGAGATGTCTTGTTCATCCATACCTGTCACTGTAGACGGAGCGCTCGAAGAACTGCACAGGGTTCTCTGCCTCTCTGAGCTTCCCATTGGTGGATTTCATCTGGGCGCGGACCCTGCTCATGCAAGCGTAGGTCTGGAAGGTGTAGGCCCATCTCTCTGGCTTCTCATACATCATCTGCAGCATGTTACTACCATTCTTCTGGGACATGGTCAGCTCCTGGGGACAAAGAGGAGAAGGTGGGTTTAATACTGTGGCTAAGAGAGATACAGTACCATTAAATGTACTGTATACCCTTGCACATCAAAGAATACCAACCACAGAAATACCACAGCAATACAGTTATAATCAAAGAGTTATCACAGATATATTGTATTGTGTGTGTGTATATTCTGTAGCATTGCACTGTAGGCTAACCACTACTGAGTGAACAGAGAGTGGTGCAAGGCTCTGTGTGTGTGTGTGTGTGTGTGTGTGTGTGTGTGTGTGTGTGTGTGTGTGTGTGTGTGTGTGTGTGTGTGTGTGTGTGTGTGTGTGTGTGTGTGTGTGTGTGTGTGTGTGTGTGTGTGTGTGTATCACAGGAGGTTGGTGGCACCTTTATTCGGGAGGATGGGCTTGTGGTAATGGCTGAAGCAGAATAAGTGGAAGGGTATCAAATACATTAAACAAATGGTTTCCATGTGTTGAATCCATTCCATTTTTTTACCTTTATTTAACTAGGCAAGTCAGTTAAGAACAAATTCTTATTTTCAATGACGGCCAAGGAACAGTGGGTTAACTGCCTGTTCAGGGGCAGAAGGACAGATGTGTACCCTGTCAGGGATTTTAACTTGCAACCTTTCGGTTACTAGTCCAACGCTCTAACCACTAGGCTACCCTGCCGCCCCATTTGCAGCCTCCACTGGTGTGTATGTGTGTGTTTGGTTGGTTAGGTGGTCCAATCTGACCACAGGATACGGAATGTGTTTCCAGTTTGGTCACTGCACACATAACTCATCATTCAAAACCTCTCTTCAATTTCGGCATGGGTGTGGTCAGTGTAAAAATTAAGTAGCAATTTCCAGTGGTGGATAAAGTACCCAATTGTCATACTTCAGTAAAAGTAAAGATACCTTAATACAAAATGACTCAAGTCAAAGAGAAAGTCACCCAGTAAAATACTACTTGAGAAAAAGTCTAAAAGTATTTGGTTTTAAACATAGTTAAGTATCAAAATTCTATGTAATTGCTAAAATATTATACTTTAAAACTACAAGTAAAAGTATAAATAATTTAAATTATATTATATTAAGCAAGCCAGATGGCACCATTTACTAGTTTTTAAAAATGTATTTACAGATAGGCAGTGGCACACTCCAACATCATTTACAAACAAAGCATGTGTGTTTAGCGAGTCAGCCAGATCAGAGGCAGTAGGGATGACCAGGGATGTTATCTTGATAAGTGCATGAATTTGACCATTTTTCTGTCCTGCTAAGCATTCAAAAGCAACAGTACATTTGGGTGTCAGGGAAAATGTATGTAGTGAAAAGTACATAATTTTAATTAGGAATGTTGTAAAGTAAAAGTTGTCAAAAATATAAATAGTAAAGTACAGATACCCAAAAAAACTACTTCAGAAGTACTTTAAAGTATTTTTTACTTAAGTACTTTACACCACTGGCATTTCTCAATGAAAACATCCAAAGGTAGCGTGTCTGATTCTAATGGTGGTGGGAGAGTGTTGGGGATGGGCATAGTACTTATTCACCATGTGGTGTAACAATAATGTCAGAATACCTCTTGATATTACAGTGGACAAACCCAGCTGACTATGTAGAGGAACTGAAATAGTAGGACAGAGATATTTGACATGATTGAACTGAAGATTGTGGTGGGGTGATGTATGTTGGGTGGGGCAGCCAGGGTGTAGTGGTGATCAGTAGTGGTGCCCTGCCCCGTCGCCATACTCAGCTGTTCAGGGTGGGGGCCATCTTTCCCCTGGATGTCTATTCGAACAGACACTAATACATACTGTATTATTCTAAACACAGCACATACTGAACACACACACTGGACGAGGACAGTATGTACCGTATACAGGGGGATTTAGAATACCGTTACAAAAAAATCAAAAATGAATACCAATAATTGGCTGTGGGGTTGCGTGCTATGCCAACGCTTAGAACTAACTATAAGTTCAAGTTGCACCGCCAATTCCTTGTTGCTAAAACTCAAATAGTTCATTTCAGTTTATGTGACAAAATAAGATAGTATAGTGTAGAGGAATCATTGTACCATCCAAACGGCTGTGAAATATACTTTCAATAACCAATAATATTGTTGTTTCAGCTGGTGTACAAACCAGAGTAAAAGATACAAAACCAAAACCTAAGAATGGGGAGTATAGAAATAGCGCACATAGAACAGATCTACCGCTTCTTAGACTTGCTTTCAAGTAGAATAATAGGTCTATAACTCATATTTCTATGTGAATTTGGTCAGGTCACCCAAAAAGTTACACATTGCCACTTTAACTATCTACGATGTGCCAAATAAATTATCTCCAGCTCAGGAATCCAGCTATGCACTTGGTTTGCTAACTTGCTAGATATGTGGCTAGCTTGCAAGATCACACTTCTAGGTTACAGCAGAGAATCTGCTCACGGTAAATAAATACATTTGGAAAGAAATAGCGCCCCTTGTATGCACTGCCGGTAATACTGTATACTCCGGTATGATACAGGAACGGTATGAAGGTATTAACATCTTGATACCCCCAACCCAAACACACACATTCACTCTCAATGCACACTGTCATACTAAGGGCAGGCATGACACAGAGCTGTCTATCATGCCACAGAGCTATCACACACACAGAAAAATATGTATCGACACAAGATTTACATTTTAAATATCCGTACACCAGGGGTAGGCAACCCTGGTTCTGGAGTGACGCAGGCACTTCATTTTTTTTATTTAATTGACAAAGGAAGACCAGAACTGTTCAATTTACTGTTGAACTGTTGAATCATTAAACTGATCAATGAGCCCAGTTGGTCAGGGGTGGTGCCTAGTTAGAACAATAACCTGCATTACCTGTGGCACTCCGGGAAGAGGTTTGCTTACCCCTGCCATACACCCTGACTAGCTCCTTACAAGCAGCTGTCCCATTATGACAACAGTCAGGGTTCCTCTCTGACTGGTTTCTCAGTTCATTCCTCCAGGGATTAATGTTATCTAGGTTACGTTCAAAATGGTACCCTCTTCCCTAAATAGTACACTACTTACACGACTACAGCACTATGGGCCCTGGTCAAAAGTAGAGCACTACATAGGGAATAGGGTGCCATTTGGGACGCATCCCTAATCGAATTTCCGATGAATTCCTGGTGTTAGTAACTGGATAGAACTTTAAACCACTAGGGAGAGAGGGGATAAATAACACTTTCTTCCACTTATCTATAGGTCAGAAATAATCAGCCCTGATCCAGACATGTATGCATGAGACATGCAAGTAGTGGCCAATCTTACCACCAGTTGAACTCTTTGCATGGGTTAGTATGTATACCGTCTCTGTGTGTGTTCATTAATCACAGGTCAAACTCATTTAAGGGATGGGTCAGATAAGCATACTGTACCTCAAACTCGCTGTGTTGTGTTTGTACATTGCACCACCTGGCGATGGGTTCCGGCACTACTTCCCAGTCTTTGCTCTGCTCTTCCAGAAGGCGCACGAATGTAGATTTGCCCGCCGCTGCGGAAATGATACTGAAGTCAGTTTCCATTTCTCCGACTGCTATACAATTTCAAGTTCAACCATATCAATATCTATTTACAGTCTTTAAGGACATTTCAGTTAAAAATAACTACAGTATTGTGACTACATCTCTCACTAGAATAACACGGAAGCCTTGGTGCGTGACATTAAAAACATTGTCATAGTAATTTTATTTTAATCTTTACTTATCCTGCGCATCAGCTAGCTAACGTTACATTATTTGATTTAGTCAACACTAGCGACAAGGCACGCTCTACAGTTAAACGTTTTAGTTACGAGCTAGCTAGGGACAGTATAGCAATTGTATTACTTTTAGCAATCCTACATCCAAATTGGTGACTAGATTAAACTAGCGTTACTTACCAATGTTGCCTTCTATTGAAATTCGTTTAGTCTTGTCCATAGTGCCGTTTAAGAGACTAGGACCTGCTCTCTTCGGCGGCGTGGGGGACATCTTTTTATTAGATTTTTTTAGATATGTGGTCTATTTGTCATGAACTCTTAAGGTTTCGTTTCAGCTTTTGGACTCTATCTTCAATTCAGATACAATTGGTTCAGATGGCGCGTTGTGGCTGAAACTGGCGGCAACAGTTTAGTCGCACTGTAAGCAGCCTATCATGGGAGTTTCCTCAAGTCTGTGGTAGGAGGGAGATCGCCCCACCTACTATTTTACTGTTTGTTGCACCTCTGGTTATAACGAACCTATTCAACGGAGATTTTATTTATTTTATTTAACCTTTATTTAACCAGGTAGGCTAGTTGAGAACAAGTTCTCACTAACAACTGCGACCTGGCCAAGATAAAGCATAGCAGTGTGAACAGACAACACAGTTACACATGGAGTAAACAATTAACAAGTCAATAACACAATAGAAAAAAAGTCTATATACATTGTGTGCAAAAGGCATGAGGTAGGCGAATAATTACAATTTTGCAGATTAACACTGGAGTGATAAATGATCAGATGGTCAAGTACAGGTAGAGATACTGGTGTGCAAAAGAGCAGAGAAGTAAATAAATAAACAGTTTGGAGATGAGGTAGGTAAATTGGGTGGGCTATTTACTGATAGACTATGTACAGCTGCAGCTATCAGTTAGCTGCTCAGATAGCAGATGTTTGAAGTTGGTGAGGGAGAGAAGTCTCCAACTTCAGCGATTTTTGCAATTCGTTCCAGTCACAGGCAGCAGAGAACTGGAACGAAAGGTGGCCAAATGAGGTGTAGGCTTTAGGGATGATCAGTGAGATTCACCTGCTGGAGCAGGTTGATCAATATGATTTGATCAACACGAGCCATAAACCACATGATACTATAAGTCTACATTCTTCTCAAGACAATCGGTTTAGGCTACTTTATTTCCCACAAAATGTAGACAAAGAATATGGTCAAAGAACACCTTTATTTCCATCATAAACAGCATTCAGTATTGTACAGTTCAGTAACTTTCATCACCCTTCATATTTACAACTCAGTCATCAGAATATACTCTTACAGCAAGGGGAATATACAGACAGGGGACCAAATGTTGCATGTGATGAACAAGCATTTTCTTGTTCTCAGAGAAGCAATGGCAGATGGCTTTGTTACTTTACCACCTTCTGATCAACACAATCATGTTCATTTTCTAAAGCTATGTCAAAATAACACATTGATATAAGTAAGAAGGAAATATGACATGGTGTAAAAGGGGGAAAAGAAACAACCTCTAAAAAGAGACCTAATAACATTCTTTAATATAGACTTTCCAGCTACCAAAATATGATATCAAAGCAAAATCCCGTCATTGTTGTATTTACAGTATGGATTTCATAGCAGAAGTTAGTTGCATCTCCATATCAAATCTTCCTGAAAAGATGGTATAAAATGGCATTTAAATATATTCCATTGTACTCATGTCTTACTGCATACTATAGTAGTAGGTCTATAGTTAAGTCCTATAACAGCAACGTGTCTCAGTACCAATATCTAAACAACACTACCTCTGAATAACACACAGAAAGAAAAGCATTTGCTCCCATCTGTATGAATGGAAAATAGTAAATTGTTTATACTTTGAAGAGTGGCATGACCATTATTGCATAGTAAACATTTTCATTTTGGATTCCATCCCTCTGCAGCACAGCAATACATTACTCAACAGAACTTACAAAAGGCATAGGAAATCACACTATTGAAAGAAGCATATGCTGATAGCACTGAATGTGCTGTTATAGTTTACTACGTGGCTCATCACTTTAGTAACATTATATGGGAAGATAATGCAACAGAGCCTAAATGACGTAGTTCATTAGTTTCTAAAAGAGAAGAGACAGCATATTTGCCATAAAGGAAAAACATTCAGGCAAAGAGGTCAGGAAACTGTTCAAAGTGCTTCATGGCTGGTAAGACAAAGGGCAAGGGAACACCCCATCTTTGTTTACTAACTATGGTAGCCTGAGTATCAGTCTGTTTGTGCTATCATGCCAACTCTCGGTCACTGATTGTCATGCCGAACCTGTTTGACTTGACAATGACAGCAATGGAGAAGGCAAGAGCACAAACAGATCTGGGACAAGGCTATAACTACGGTGCTCTTGGCCTCAAAGACAATATTTTACTTGTATACTGTATGTGGCCCATCAAATACAGCTTTTGCCATTACTGGTATTCTAACAGTTTAAACTACTGTAGTTGTATTTAGACCTGACTTGAAAACAGACTAAAAAAAATGACCATATGTTGAGGCAAATTAAAACATGGACCCAAACCTCAGATTTAAATTTCTCCATTCATATGAAATATTCTCTTTTATAGATACATAAAGTAACACTACAATGGGAATCTCAGAAAGCCAGTGAGGGCAAATGTTCCCTTTGTAGCCACAAGAATGTTGTGCACTTCTTTTGTTGTTCTGTGGGAGAGTGAGTGTGAACTAGTCTCGTACTACCATCCTGAACTCGCAAGCTTACATAAATATGTTTGCCTTCACTGACACATCTATGTACGCTCACAAGATGAGGATGGTAGTACGAGGCTAAGCATGAACCATAAATCAGGCACTTCGAAATATCAACACTGTTTGATGGATTATACCAACTCTGTTTACAGTTTATCAATGGATGTTTGATGGGTTATATATCGACTCTTGTTTGGAGAGTTATGTGAACTCTATTGGGGTTTTGGTTAGCCCACAAGCCATTTAATCCAGTCATCTTATTATACCAAGACTAGGCAATGGGGACATTTCTTAAACCTAATGTAAGGAGTTTTGTTGCTGTTATCACCAATGTGACCAATACACTAAAATATTTGTACAATAATTATGTAGTCCTTTATTTCTTACATAGCCTTTATGTATGAAGTTGCCAACTATAGTGGTAGGTTTTGTAGAAGCATCTGATAAATATACACCAAATAGAGGAAGCTAATAAATACCAGTGATTTCAGTGTTGGGGATCGGTCCAAATTAATGCAACCATAATGAGCACATACCAGCTCAGACAGTAGTATAGTACTCCCTCATAGTCTAACCCCTTTACCTATGACAGTGTAAGACTCTTCCTTACTTACCTGGCTTTCTTGAGAACATTTCCCCAAAGTTAGCGTATGCTGTATACACACATCCAGTGCAGGGCAGGGTAGAAGGGACATCTGTGCAAAAATAATAGTAGACTACCATAGAGTTAAAAGGATAAGTCAGTCTGGGTTTATCTGTCCTTGGTGGTCAGTTTATCAATCAGCTCCTGGAGTGGCACCAGCTCTTTCCTGTCAATCAAGTTAAACTCCTGAAAGAGACAGAGGAAGACCTGGATTAAAGCAGGCAATTGCTACAGATTGGCAATGGATACATTGTAGATTGTAAAGCACTTTGAAAATCTGGAAAAGCACTACATAAACCCAATCAAGTGTTACCATCCTTATGTCTCAGTCCTGCCGTAAAAAGGGTCATTGCCTCTAGTTCTTGGTCGCATACACTGAGAATAGCCTGGCTGCCACTGTTTGAGTCAACATCAAATGAGCTAGCTGAAGCAGATATCAAAAGACTGGGAACCAGGTATTTCCATCTTTAACTTTTAAATGTAGCCTTGCCAGAACTACACCATTACCAATAAGGGGTAGGCCTACTGCTGAAATAATAGCCTTGGGAACCAGACTACATTGATAGTGGGCTCCAGTCCAGTACCTGAACAAAGAAGATGAAGTGTTTGAAGGAGGTGTTGAGGTGGGCCTCCTCCTGCAGCTGCATCACAGAGTCAAAGTGTTGGTGGTAGATGTGGGCGTAGACCCTGAACAGGCGTTTCAGGATGGTCTTGGCCACAGACATAAAGTTCCGTCTGAACGGGACACCTTGAGTGCAAAGGTACAAAGTATATAGATTTATCAGGGTATAAAACAACTAAAGATAAATGGTGGTGTCGCTTCACTGGAAATGCAATAAAGACATGGTTATGGCGAAACATGATGGACATTAACTCATACCAATCTTAGATGGAAAGAGTGTCTCATCATCGAGCTGGTCCTGCACCCAGGTCATTAGGTAATCAATGTACTTGGGAGCTGAGCATTTGATCGGTTTCTTGATGTTGGTTCCATCTGCCCAATGATACTCATATCTACACACAAAAAAAGTTACATGTATTATTATGACATAGGCAGAAAGGCAAACAAGTCCACACATCCACACTTACTTAGGCCCAGCAGACATGACAGGACAGCTCTCTTCAGTGCAGAAGTCTGTTATGGTGCCATAAAGCATGTTGATCTGGTTGAAGAAATCTACAGCTGTGGACATAAATAAATAACAAGGACATGTGGCATTATGAGGAGCATGTGAGCTGAGCTCCAGAGAATTTATATTCTCCAGACAACATTCATATAGAAGAAAATAAAAGTTAGTGTGGGATCTCAGAACTAGTGTATTGGCAGACATAGGGGACACAATAGCCCTCTCACACAATCATTCAGCCCTCCAGAGTCGCCTCTGCCGATAAGCAGACTACTAGAAATTAAATCTTGCCCAGTGCCCCTGATTAGCTTGAGACGCCCATGCATCCCTCTCTCAAACACACATGACCTACGATGCACATTGAAGTCAGTAGAAGAGCAAAGTTCCACCTGTCAAACCATCATCGCCTACTATACTGAGACATGAGAAATAGCAAATTGGACGTCCTTTTGCTAATCTCACAGCAGAAACTCAGACAGCTTGTCCGCTGAATGACTGGGTTAGGTCATCAGTGTATGCCAGAGGAAGTGAGACATCCGCTGGATGAGTCATCCGTCTTGGTGGAAAACCAGAGACAGCAAAGAAAGCACCGACAGGGGTGGACAATCATCTCTGTTTAACATTCAATGTTGTTTCTGGTCTGGAGTTTGTCAAAATTCTTCCCAGATACTAGGGCCAATTCTTCACTGGAAATTAACTCCTCAGCCTTGCAGACTGCTATTGAAAATGAGTAGAAACTTAGAAGGGGATCAAGATTTGACACTATGTTAGTGGTGTTAAGGGGATAGAGAAGTGGATGTGTTCCTTACTGTTAACTGCCACCCACTCGTTTAAGTCTTCCCCATCGGGTAGCATGACAGCCATGCGCAAGTTCCCACTGCCCAGTGTCGCCTCGGCATGTTTCAGCAGCTCATACTGATGAGATCCCTCCGGGATGTTCTTCTTGGGCTTGAAGGTCTTGGAAGACCGATTGCCACTGTGGGAGAAATTAGAATGGAAAGACAATGAACTGGACTAAGTGTGTGTTTCAAGTTATAAATGTCACATGCACACACAAGCACAGTGAAATGCCTTTCTTGCTAGCTCCAACCCCAACAATACAGTAGTCAATAACAAAGTAATACTAAAACTAACGTAAGGTAGAACAAAAATATATAACACAATATATAAAAAATAAGAACAAGCTATAGTAAGCAAGCATTCTATATATAGGGTCAGTTCAAATACAATATTTACAATGTCTAGGGATACTGAATCGATAGTAGTAGGGATAAGATGACTAGGCTTCAGGATATGATGTTTGTATGTGAATGGGTGTGCATGTGTGTAATGTCAGTATAAATGTATGTGCATATTATGTATGTATGAGCACATGGATGAGTTGGTGTTTGTATGTGTGTTGGTGTGTCAGTGTGCAGCCCTGTGAGTGTTAATAGAGACTGCAGAATAAGAATAAAATACAAGGGTCAACTCAGATAGTCCGTGTAGCTATTTTGTTAGCTAACGTTACTTGTGTGTGTCAGGCAGGGAGATAAGGGAAGTGAAGTAGGGAGTGATACAGTAGGCTACTAATTTCTTTAAAATAAAAACTTATAAGAGCATATAATATGTTGTTCAACAAAAGCTGACCTCACACAGCCTCTGAAAAAAATGCAACGGCCAAAGTACTCTTTGATAGTCAGCTAGTAACGTTAACAATTTGGTTAAAAATTGAACTTACTCCAGTAAGAAAAATCACTGATTGCAAAACGTATCTTTTCAGTCATAGAAAACTAGATAAGCTACGTAGTTAGCTAACAACTAAGGCCCATTTCCTTGCATGTACTGTATGTAACGTTAGTTCGCTGGTTACCGTGATGATGCCACACATTTGCTAATTATTTAGAGACAGTCATAGCAAATTTAGTCAACTTTATAGCAATATATAATAATAGCTAGCTATTTGTTATAACGTTAGCTAGCTAGCTGAACTAGTTAGATATCGTGGCATTTAACAGTACAATTCAGCGTTCGGCTACAGACCTAGCTAAGTAGATAGATGTTTAACTACCTAGCTAGCTATCTAACTAACTAACGTTACTGTACACTCCACATACACTTAGTTAGCTAGCTAGCATTTCCATGTTCTAGTTAGCCTAGCTATATGTGTTAGCCAGCCGTGAAAATGTTATAGGCTATGTTAATGTTAACACGTTAGCTTGAAAAGGCAGGCACATTGAACAAAATAATACGTGGGAGACGAATACTCACAATAGAAAGCTCATGTTTCTCTTCTTTATAACGTTAAAGTAAGACCGCGGTGTAGAGAGAGTGAAGTCAAAACAAATGTTTCCAGTGCAGTGTCAGGCTTGTCAAACTGGTCCAAATTACGGACTGTTTAAGCGGACCCTGAACTAAAACTTCGTCCTACGACTAAAATGTAGCTCTGTATCAGCGAGCTCTGCAACATCTAGCTACCTAGCCAAGCTATAAAGTCGACAGCCCAAAACGTTTGCTTATCTGGATGACTGACTAGCATTACTATGAGATCTGCTAAACTGCACAGCACCTTTGATTACAGCAAACTTCAACGATCCCTACTTGGAAATTAATTCTCGCGATAGAATCCTATTCACGTTTCATAGTACTTTACTGTCACCAGTAGAGAGCAGTGTGGAATCGTTTTTCTCTGGACATGATTGCGTCAACAGACACAGTTGCTCTGGGTTTGTTTCATGATTACCAAAACATGGTGTGATAACATACATGAACTCAGGTCCTTTTGGTCTGGAATTCCTCACCATCAAATGTCCGACCGCATTACCTCCAGAGAGAATTTTCTTCAGTCATCATCACTGCCGTGTATATCTCCCCAAAGCCGACACCACGACAGCGCTCAAGGTACTACACTAGACTATGTGCAAACTGGAAACCGCATATTCTGAGGCCACATTTATTGTAGCTGGGGACTTTAATAAAGGAAATCGGAGATTGCATGTCTAATTATACTAACTATATCATTATTAATAGATGCCTACTGTATGATAGCTAGCAAATTAATTAGCTAACTAACGTTAGACTGCCTAGCTACTTCTGAAGAAGGAAAATGTTTTCTTTCTACAATTTCCAAAAGCTAACCCAACAAAAACATAATTACTTTAAGGAGACGTGTTTGTGCATTAGTAACACAATTTTTTACTTTTTACATTAAAAAAAAAACGTACACTTGTATGTTGACTCCACATTGAGGTTTTTAGTTTTGGCGGACTTTTCTTAGCGGATGTACAATCATTGCGTATTGAGTTATTGGGGCATTTCAGGCCCCAAAGTGAACATAATTGTACACTCGCAAACTCCATTAAAAACGAGGGCTGAGGGGCTTACGCTGCAAACGTCCCTTGCTTGGCTAATCATTTGGACCGACGACAGATATGGCCGCGGGGATTCCCCCAAGGGTATAGGGCTGAGGGTTTAGGGCTGAGGGCTGTCTACTTTGAGTTTGAAACGCAGCCCTGGTCAGTCTATGTCATGGAAAGAGCAGGTGTTTATAAAGTTCTATATACTCAGTATAGATGTTATCGCAGTGCAGCGAAACGCTTGTGTTTCTAACTCTAAGAGTGCAGTAATACCTAGCAATATAAAATAATACACACATAATCCAAAAAGTTAAAAGAAAGACATTAAGAAATAACAGAACAAGCAATGTCAGAGTATAGAATATATATATATATATATATATATATATTGTATTATTTTATTATTTTATATATATATACACAGTACCAGTAAAGCATTTGGACACACCTACTCATTCAAGGGTTTTTCTTTGTTTTTAATATTTTCTACATTGTAAAATAGTGGTGAAGACATCAAAACGATGAAATAACACATATGGAATCATGTAGTAACCAAAAATGTGTTAAACAAATCAAAATATATTTTATATTTGAGATTCTTCAAAGTAGCCACCCTTTGCCTTGATGACAGCTTTGCACACATTTCGGGGCACCTGCGAAAACATCTGGAAATCCACGTACGCGACCAATAAACTCTGATTTGATCAAATTTTCAGTGACACTTCATTAACATGTCCATCATCCTAATCATAACCATGATGACATCACAGATAGAACAAAGAGCCAGATGCTTCAAATACGGTGAGGAGAGGAAGCCCAGTGGCCGGCAGTGGCGAGTATGGAGCGAGATGGGACTGCGAGATGGGACTGGGCCGACATTCTTCTGATGTTTTCATCAAAGAAAAGCCTGATCTCAATACATTTTTCTGTTCCCAAAACTAAAATCTGTTGCAATCAGAGTACACTAAGTTTTGTAGATGTGACCCTTTGCCAAAGTTTTAAAAATTGCGTTGTTTAGGAGTGCAAGGGCAAATTGACTTATTGCACATGCGTACGTCATAGAGAAGGTATTCCCTAATGGAAATGTGCAAATACATGCAAACCGATTGGTATCACCTCGTTAACTTTTAAAATGTATTTGCAATTATTGTGACATAAACACAATGTTGTTTTCATCTGACTGTCAAACAATCACTTCAAAGGGCTCCTTTACTGTGCTACCTGCACAAGTTCATCCACTCAAAACATATAATCCACTCTAAACATATGTAGTGATGTAGTGCCCCCATGAGTGATGCTACGTCAATCATGGGTGCACTACGTCACCGCCAAGTCTCAGGGTAGACCTCTAAATTCTAGCCCTTTGGGTGCTGCCATTGAGTTACATTAGAAGTGCCCATCCAAGAAGGCTGGCTCAAGGTCATTGGCCACAGATAAAATTATGCCAAATCACGTTATATGTACAGTAGCTTTGATTGGACTGATCATCATACTTTCAAAATTTCAGCAAGCAGTCATCATCATGAATCAAGTCGACATACTACTGGGAGATATTTTTTAATACTTGTCATATGAAGAGAAATAATGAAGAGAAATTATAGATAAAATGTATTTGTGTTCATTGGACATAAGCATTACACAACAAGCAGGAAATCACAAATTCAACTATGAGTGGTTTGGAAGGAATCAGTGATAGTGGCTGTGTGGTCCCAAATCAGGGATTAAGGGGCTCTTTTTCAAATTAAAAATGATAAACATTTAATATTGGCCATGCTGTCAATGAAGCATGATTTGTGCAGCGCATAAAAACAACTGTTAACTCAGAACTTCGAAAACTTGACTTCAGTGAGTTCAAGACACCTGGGAAGTTGGGAATAAACGAGGTCCGACTAGGAAAATACGTTTTGAACGGTCATCCAACTCGGAATTGTAAATCCGGCCTCTTTCTAACGCTAAGACCTGAAGATCAATGATGTCATAATGATTCAACATTGCTTTTTTCAGAGTTCCCAGTTGTTTTGAAAGCACCATAAATCCAAAGAATGCCAGACTTTGATGACAAAATTTACACACGAAGGACCACCGCACCATCTTCCTGTTCAAGTCAGCACAGCATAACAAGGTCAGTCCAAAAATGTATTGTATGCTGCTGCATAAATTATGTAATATGCCAGGGAGATATGTATACTGTAGCAAAGAAAGTAATACTAAGTGTATGTTGTGTAGTAAGATGTTAGTAACCCATGTGCCTCCCCCTGATAATTTGGTCTATTTACCCCTCTTAATTTCGCCTACTGTTCTGACTTGGTGGTGCACACATAGCCTATAACCTGTTTTAGAGAAATGTAATCATTGAATTTTGTAAGAGTTTTCATTGTCTGCTTATATGCCCCTTTATTTATCCTACGGTTCTGACTTGATGTACAGGGAGAACACTGTAAGAATGGCCCATGTTCTGAATTCTGTCACGGTACATTTCAAAAGTGGTGAACAAATACTTATATTGACTACGGCTGTCCTAGCTCACTCATTAATCTCTTAATCGAAATTACGGATTGCCTCTTATCCGCTTGTCGTCCCCTTATGCCATAGTTTGTATATCTCAATTGTCATTAGAAACCACATTTGTTTAGTAAGTCAGCTATATCTGCTATGTTTTTTAAAAGGCAGTAAATGAGGCTGAATGAAGTGTTTCGCTGCCAGACAAGGCTCCGCTGATAGCCAGGTGTAGCAGTGGTAAGATGTTGGGGCAGCTTTATTTAGGCCCTAACAGTTTTTGGTGACCGTTATAGTGCAATGAATGTGTTGTTTAGTGCTGTGTTGTGTAGTGGCTTTGCTGGCATGCATTCCACTTTTAGTATGTTTTACCCCACCAAGATTTACATGCTAAAATCGCCATTGGCAGTAGCAATGATCAGGGCAGTCAAGCAGGTCTACTATGTGGAAGCAATGAGATGACGAAGATATGGTAGTAATATAATAATATAATATATATGCCATTTAGCAGACGCTTTTATCCAAAGCAACTTACAGTCATGTGTGCATACATTCTACGTATGGGTGGTCCCGGGAATCGAACCCACTAACCTGGCGTTACAAGCGCCATGCTCTACCAACTGAGCTACAGAGGAGTCTGCTGAGTCTGCTGAGCAGACTGCTGAGGAGTCTGCTGAGAATGTAGTTCAGCAGCTGAGAGGTCCTGAAACTCTGATTGTGAAGGTAGATTTAGTTGTGCAGGTGATAAACTGTACTGGCCAAACTAACAAGAAGTCAGAGAAACTGAACATTATTGTATATGTGTCTAAAAGGTACTTGGATCTACATGACCAAGGCAATGCAGGAAATTATGTCTGAAGATTTCCCCCCTCCCTGGCCCCTGAGCCTGAGTAGGGATGTGATTTGTATTGGACTGTGACTGTGACTGAAAGAGTGGGATGGGGTTTGATGTAACATATACTCATTACCAAAATTATGTGGATACCTGCTCGTCAAACATCTCATTCCAAAATCATGGGCATTAATATGGAGTTGGTCTCCCCTTTGCTGCTATAACTCCACTCTTCTGGGAAGGCTTTCCACTGTGGAAACATTGCTGCGGGGACTTGCTTCCATTCAGCCACTAGAGCATTAGTATGGTCGGGCACTGATGTTGGGCGATTAGGCCTGGCTCGCAGTCGGCGTTCCAATTAATCCCAAAGGTGTTCGATGGGGTTAAGGTCAGGGCTCTGTGCAGGCCAGTCAAGTCCTTCCATACCGATCTCGACAAAGCATTTCTGTATGGACCTTGCTTTGTGCACGGGGCATTGTCATGCTGAAACAGGAAAGGCCCTTCCCCAAACTGTTGCCACAAAGTTGGAAGCACATAATTGTCTAGAATGCCATTGTATGCTTTAGCACTAAGATATCACTTCACTGGAACTAAGGGGCCCAGCCCAAACCATGAAAACAGCCCCGGACCATTAGTCCTCCTCCACCAAACTTTACAGTTGCCACTATGCATTGGGGCAGGTAGTGTTCTCCTGGCAACTGCCAAACCAAGATTTGTCGGTCGGACTGCCAGATGGTGAAGCGTGATTCATCACTCCAGAGAACACCTCGATGTCTGAGCTCGATGTCTGAGCTCTACATCACACCAGCCAATGCTTGATATTGCGCATGGTGATCTTAGGCTTGTGTGCGGCTGCTCGGCCATCGAAACCCATTTCATGAAGCTCCTGACGAACAGTTATTTTGCTGACATTGCTTCCCGAGTCAGTTTGTAACTCGGTAGTGAGTGTTGCAACTAAGGACAGACCATTTTTACAATTATTTGGGGGTTTTGTGATGTAGTTTTCCACCTTTTCTGCAATCATTTTTTTGTTGTTGTTGTAGTACAATAGGTGGCGACATGCACATTAAATGTATGCGAACACAGGAGAAGAAGAAGAAGGAACTGAGTGGGAAAGAGTGGAATAGAGTGGAATGAAAATGACGAGCACTAGGACCTTGCAGACGTCACAGCACAGTTGGGTCTTGTAAGTGCGCCATGAATCTGTATGAGTAGCTTGTAAAAACGGAATGTCTCTGTGCTGACAGGCCCAAGTCTAAACGTTATAAATTCAACACAGTAGCATTTGAGGAAGAAAGACTACGATATATCGGGTAGGTGACACAATAATATATGCAATTTACACTGCTTAGAAAATATAATGGCGTCTCTTCAACTGGAAAGAGGAAAACGTTAATTTACAGTGTGTGTTGACAATTGCATTATCCGTTTCATCTCATTGCAGCAAACCAAGATGGAGTGCGAGTGGAAACCAGATGAGCAAGGACTTCAGCAAATTCTACAGCTTTTGAAAGAGTCCCAGTCTCCCGATACGTCCACTCAAAGATCCGTCCAGCAAGTATCCTTTACTCTCGGCTGAATGTAAAAGTGGTAGATTTGCGGTGTTTCTGTGGTAGCTTTTCGGTTAGCTTGGCTAACATTACACGCGGGCAGGGCTCGCACTACAATATAGTTAGCCAGCTAGCTACTTACTGTACAATGTCACAAATATGACCACAGTACATTTTCTATTGAATCAGTCACAGTATGATGGAAATGTCATAAGTGACAGCTGTTGAATGACACCACAATCTTTACCTAATCCATAAATAATTTCAACAAATGTATTCCCTATGACAGTTTCGTATAATATAAAATCCTTTGATTTCCTAGTAGTGTTGTTGAAATAATGTAATGTTAGCGGGTACTGTGTAACTAGCTTGCTGGGGATGTTGCTGACCCTTGGGGGCTTAAATGCCACAAAGAAACTGCAAGCCCTGTGTTTAGAGAGTCACCCAAGCCCCCTTTCGGCCCCAGTCTGATTTCCATCTCTCCCGTTATACAATGTGATGTTAAAAATAATTGCTCAAAACAACGTTGTCATTTTTTTATCTTGACGTCTTGTTGAACCTGAGTGTAGGAAGTTGACTTTGTAGCCAGCCACAAGCGCTTGTAATGGGATAATACATCCGATCCTCATTGTCACATTGTCATCAACACAGGTGTTACAGTATCAAGGCACAATCAAATCATGAATGTTGGTGTGCATTGAAGACCTTGTTCGTTGTTGATGTTGTGTTATAACGTCTTTATAGTCGACCTACCATGTGTAGTGTTTGAGTGATGCAATATTGTCCATGTATGTCACACAGATTATAGTTCCGTCTGTCTGGTCAAGGCTTAGCACCACTAGTCAATGTTGTTGAAATGCCAAGTGCTTCTATTTGGATATGTGCACAACCTGCACAGCATCAGCCTGTTGGGCACCCTATGATAACTGTGACTGATTTCTGATAATCACTTATTCATGGTGTCCATTGATGGTCTCTAAAATAAAATAAAAACATTTTAATAAAAAGCATGAGCGGGCGCACACCCCCCAAAAAGTTGGGAGAGGTGCTGACTAACGGCGAGTAAACTGTATGCTATAAGAATAGAGTGTACACACTGTGTACAAGCTCCCAGTAATTCATTGGGTAAACCAGCAACGTTTCGGCATCACTGTGCCGTCTTCAAGTGTTTGCAGGCCGTTTAACACTTATGGCTGGTCAACATCGACCTTTACAAACAAATTGTTCTTGTGAATACAGCACACACACACAGCATATCTACTTCTATGGTTTTGCACCCAATGTAGAATTGCACCGTAACCAATGTCCTCTTCAGAGATTGGAACAGCTCAACCAATACCCAGACTTCAACAACTACTTGATATTCGTGCTAACGAAGTTGAAATCAGAAGGTAGGACATTTACCCCTCCACCCTCATTCTCCATGTCATATTTACACCAATGCCCTGAAGCTATGTTTAATTTCAATGCATATTAATACACAACACTACTGCAGCTTACAGTATGGCTACTGGCAGTCAGACAGGCTAATCACGTCCACTAGCCAGTTCTCTGGGGGTGAGATTACACACAGGCTGACTTTCTGATCATGTAGTGACGGGCAACGTGACTGTCTGTTCTAGGAGTGGAGAACCCTGGCGACGAACCCCACGGCTGGTGTCTTCTGTCTTGCCACTGATGATATGGCACCACACCGCAGCACTAGAATATGGGTCACTCTAATTTTAAAGTCTTATGCCTGGCGGTCCGCCACTCAAATCCTGACCTGCCTGACAGCCTGTTACTGTACACTAGAAGTAGATGACTCAATGGTTTGAGCTGATGAGCCATTGCCTTTCAGGATGGCATTTGTTACACTGCTCTGGGTCAAGAGAGGAGCAGCGGAAATCGAATTTGAGTGTAATTTCAATCAGAACAGAGGGAGACATTGGATCAGACAACCATGCCCATGAAGGAGAATTATCAGAGAGTAAGATATCACTGGGGTGATGGGTAATGCCCATAGTTTCCTTCAGGCTAAACAATCTCTCACTACCGAACACAATAATTTGCTGATTTGACCTTTGACCAAACGGAAACACTGAGTACGTTTAAATGTACAGTAATTATTATACCGATTATGACACTAGGCAGATTATGAAATAGTCATGTAAACACCTTCTGCTTATCATAATCGGTGTAAAGTCAAAATCAAAGTAAGCATACGCTGATTAAAACACCCGATTTTTCTGCGCTGTCTTTCACAGTTCCAGCTGTGTATTTGATCTGTGCATGTGCTAGAAGCAGCCAAATGAGCCTCCCTCCTTTAGCGCCAGTGAAGTGAGTCTGGAACAGCTGAATGAATGCGTACTTATCACATACAAACGCTATATGTCCGTGCTCAAAATCAAATATGCTTCCCAAAAATAACGTTGTTGCTGTTGTAGAAAATTAATTTTGATTGGTGACTTTCTGCATTTATCAGAGTGCCATCGGGTAGTCTGATTTCAGATGGGTCCATGTAAACAGGATTATTAGGGAAATAATTATTCTTGCAAAGCATGCAAAATGTTTTATTCAGATTATTATATTAATCTGTCTGTCCACAATAATTATGTTATTGTGTGCATGTAACTGTACTCTGACTCTGAGGCCATGGCTTTGATTGTAGGCCTGGCATTACACAGCTGATTGCAAATCATCAAAGCTTGATGATGAGTTGGTTATTTGAATCAGCAGTGTAGTGCTAAGAAAAAAAACCAAACGTGTGCCCAGGGGGGGCCCCAGGACAGAGTTTGGGAAACTCTGAAATAGAGCAATGTTTTGTAAGGGGAATGTTTAAGTTTTCTTCAGCTTAGATTCAAAGTCAGTGAAAGCAATAATTTGCCATTGTCTGATTTGCTGTTGCTATCCAGCCTTGCTAATGCCTTCTCAGCCTTCTGCTATGAGGTCACACTCCTACTTTTTCCTTAGCATCAACAGGAATCTAGCTACATGCTTCTCTTATTTTGGTTTAGCTGGCTGAGTGCCTCGTACTGGGTAGAGGGTATGGGAGTTTGTATGTTTTGGTTTTCTAGTAGTGTTGCAATATGACACATGGCACATGATACAGCAACCCCTTTCACACTTTAGCAGTATAACCTGTTTGTCTGTAATGTACTTAATAGTGTATTCAAGTAGAGGTCTGTGCAGGACTGATTTCTTCATCCCGCTCCCGCCTGCAACTGCAGCTTTTCATACTGCACCTTGCCTGCACTTTCAGTCCGATTCCAACCCACTCTACCGCAGTCTCGCAATGTTTATTTTAGGCGTATGTGACCCAGCTCACTTGCCAGCCATGGTCCCAGAAATGTTGCACCCTATAGGCAATATGAAATGCGCAGAAATAACTTAAGAAGTAGGTTAAATGATCAGAGATTCTCACGTGCCCATTTCATATTAGGCTATATCAGCCAATATGTTAGATGTAGTTTGAAGAGAGCAGAGTTGGAGAGACTTTCTCTTGAGCTATTTTTAGAGCCTATCTTATAGGTGTGGGAAGATTTTCAGATGGAGAAATATAGGTGATCAATATTTATTTCTAGGCAATGTAAACTATAACCTAATCATATTTCAGAAGTACATTTTCTTGGATAGGTAACTGCCCCATGCTTCTCTGCCCATGCATAGGCTATAGCCTACTCTATTAAATTGAGACCACACGCCCATCTGATCTCGCAGGTATGACTACTGAACTTAAAGCAGCAAGAATCATAATGACCTGCATCGGAATGATCTGTGTCGTCCTGCAGGCCCTCTATTCAAGCTCCCCTCTATTTATACGCGATTCAAAAACATGTAGAAGGTAGGCCAAGTTGTGGTAGATAATTCTATTAAAACTCAATTTTTGGAGACATTGGAATTCGGTGTGAATTGGGACAACTCTTCATTGGATGTTTAGGCGTAATTCAGTTATGCATTTCAGCTTAGAGCAATCATTTACTTAATTGAAATGGAATTGATCCCTAAAATCTATCACTCATTTTACCCCCCAATCTCACGCTCTCTCCAGATGAGGCGACCCGCTCTCTTAGTGGTCTGATCCTAAAGAACAATGTGAAGGCCCACTACCAGAACTTCCCCAATGGAGTGTCTGACTTCATTAAGAGCGAGTGTCTACAGAACATTGGAGACTCCTCGCCCCTCATCCGGGCCACCGCGGGTAAGTGAAGTAGCCTGCATTTGTAACAGAGTATGTTGTCTTCATTGAATTACAGTGCACTCCTCTTCTAGTGATCACATCCGCGCTGGATAGTTTGATCATGATAACCACATTCAGTAAGCAGAGTGTACTGTATATCTTGTTCAATAAGCCATACGGGGTCAGGTGTAGCATGGTTCCAGATCTGTTTGTGCTGTATCCTACTAGTGTATATGTTTGGCATGACAATAGGAGTGGGCAACACAGCAGAAACAGATCTGTGATGAGGCTAGGTCAAGAGGCAGACCAAACTAGATCAAGACAGTCTTGGTTGTTTAAATTCTACACGGTTTGCTCCTTCAATGCTGCATAACAAAATCCCTTTTTCACAAGCACTTAATAATGTGATGATATCATGTTTGTATGGCTTGCCCACCTTTGATCAGGTTAGTTGAACAGGAAATGAATTGCATTGCATTTTAATTGCGTGTCAGTCATCTGTACCACAAGGAAAGCTGCTACAGTGGATTAGTTGAATTGCTGTCCATCAGACTTTAGCGTGGGGTTTATTTGAAAACGTACCCTCGCATGACATATTCTGGTTATTTTTCTCCACCTTCGTAATTGACCTGAAGCCTTGTTAGTCGTTCTCGCTAGTGTCTGGCTGCATGTTTTTTTTCTGAAGCTTTTGATTGGCCAGCTGGCCTATTGAGAGAGCCAATGGGGTTTGCATGGTGTCCTCCTTATCAGAGCCAGCAGACAGCAGACGATGCCAGGGCTCTGTTGCCACAGTTACCAAACATCTGACAGGAACAAACAGGAATGTGTGAATCACATTTTATAAACTGACTCAGTACAGGATATTGGCTCTGTCCACTGTGTCATCATCAGGATTGACTTCATTGGAAAGCCTCAGAGTGATGATTTCCAAGTCAAGCTTGGAGTTTTGTTATAAGGAAGGATTGATTGGTTGTAGAATTGCTTCAAGGAGACCCGTCTCATCTCTCGCTCCTGTCCTAGGTATCCTCATCACCACCATTGCCTCCAAAGGGGAGCTGCAGAACTGGCCCGAGCTGTTGCCCAAACTCTGCCTCCTACTGGACTCTGAGGACTACAACACCTGTGAGGTGAGGAATTAGACAAGACTAGGACAGGAGCTGCTGCGTCTGAGCTCAGCTATACATCTATACTCTGTACAGCTATACTTTATACATCTATACTCTCTATCCCTCAAACGCAACTCTGGACCTCGAAGCCTGTTCCACTTCATTTTTAAATTGTTCCCTTATAATCAGGGACTGATTTAGACATTGGACACCAGGAGTGCGCAATTAATTATCAGGTAGAACAGAACCAGCAGGCTCCAGACCTTGTAGGATAAGCGTTGAGTATCCCTACTCTATATACAGCTATACTCTATATAGCTACAGTGCATTCGGAAAGTATTCAGACCCCTTGACTTTTTCCACATTTTGTTACGTTACAGCCTTATTCTAAAATTGAGAATGGTTTTTTCCCTTCCTCAATCTACACACAATACCCAATAATGACAAAGCAAAAACAGGTTTTTAGAAATATCACATTAACATAACCTTTCAGACACTTTACTCAGTACTTTGTTGAAGCACCTTTGGCATCGATTACAGCCTCGAGTCTTCTTGGGTATGACGCTACAAGCTTGGCACACCTGTGTTTGGCGAGTTTCTCCCATTCTTCTCTGCAGATCCTCTCAAGCTCTGTCAGGTTGGATGGGAAGAGTCGCTGCGCAGCTATTTTAAGATCTCCAGAGATGTTCTATCGGGTTCTGGCTGGGCCACTCAAGGACATTGAGACCTGCGTTGTCTTGGCTGTGTAATTGGGGTCCTTATCCTGTTGGAAGGTGAACCTTCGCCCCAGTCTGAGGTTCTGAGCGCTCTTGAAGCAGGTTTTCATCAAGGATCTCTCTGTACTTTGCTCCGTTCATCTTCCCCTTGCTGAAAAACATCTCCACAGCATGATGCTGCCACCACCATGCTTCACCATAGGGATATTGCCTGGTTTCTTCTAGACGTGACGTTTGGCATTCGGACCAAGGAGTTCTATCTTTGTTTCATCAGACCAGAGAATCTTGTTTCTGAGAGTCCTTAAGGTGCAAACTCCAAGCGGGTTGTCATGTGCCTTTTACTGAGGAGTGGCTTCTTGTCTGGCAACTCTACCATAAAGGCCTGATTTGGTGGTGTGCTGCAGAGATGGTTGTCCTTCTGGAAGGTTATCCCATCTCCACAGAGGAATTCTGGAGCTATGTCAGAGTAGCCATCAGGTTCTTGGTCACCTACATGACCAAGGCCCTTCTCACCCGATTGCTCAGTTTGGCCGGGCGGCCTCCTCTAGGAAGTCTTGGTGGTTCCAAACTTCTTCCATTTAAGAATTATGGAGGCCACTGTGTTCTTGGGGACCTTCAATGCTGTAGACATTTTTTGGTACCCTTCCCCAGATCTGTGCTTCGACACAATCCTGTCTCAGAGCTCTACGGACAATTCCTTCAACTTCCTGGCATGGTTATTGCTCTGACATGCACTGTCAACTGTGGGACCTTCTATAGACAGGTGTGTGCCTTTCCAAATCATGTCCAATCAATAGAATTTACCACAGATGTATTCCAAGTTGTTGAAACATCTCAAGAATGATCAACAGAAACAGAATGCACCAGTTTAATTTAGAGTCTCATAGTAAAGGGTCTGAATGCTTATGTAAAAAAAAAGTTTTTTTTTTTTTTTTTTTTTTGAATACATTTACAAAAATGTCAAAAAAGCTATTTTCGCTTTGACATTATGGGGTATTGTGTTTAGATTGAGTATTCTTTTAAAATAATATATTTTAGAATAAGGATTTCCGTTAGCCGGTAAATGCCGGCTTTTGTCCCTCCCCAAAAAAATTAAAAGGTGATTTTAAACTAAATTATTCACAGGCAAATTGTCTGGGAGGAAGAAAAAATCCATTGCAAAATAAAGCTTTTTGATCGTTGATGGAAATTGCAATCGATGTGCTCCAACTTCAAAGGCAAATATAGGCTATTTCATAGGTTAATAAATCCTCAAGCTGCTTGGAAATTAGTGTTATGTGTGTGTGTTTCTCTTTTTACTCATTCAAAAGACGTGAGTTCTTCATTAGGGACCTTAGCTAAGTGGGCAAACTTGGCGAGGATTGTGTTGATTATTCCAGTTTCCAGCGTACCTGCCGAGAGGTGATTCTTTCTCCAAAACGTAAAGGATGCCTTAAGTTCGTCCTTGAGGAAAAAGTAAGGAGGCTGATTCGCATCGCAAGCTGCTTCAACGATTTGGACAGTTTTAACTTCCCAACAGCAGCGGCTCAGTTTGAGCAGGTCAAGGTTCAAGTAAATTAGGGGCAAATTATTGTGTTCGTCAGGCCCAATCCCAGCAGTTCTGCTGCCGCCCAAGGCAAGATCAACATACTTTTGTACATATAGTGTATGTCGACACCCTTTCAATTTATGTACTATATTTCTGCCCTGCTGGAGTTGCCCCGGTCAACTGTAAGTGCTGTTATTGTGAAGTTGCTCCTAGACGTTTCAACAACGGCTCAGTCACGAAGCGGTAGGCCACACAAGCTCACAGAACGGGGCCACCGAGTGCTGAAGTGCGTAGCGCTTAAAAATCGTCTGTCCACGGTTGCAACACTCACTACCGAGTTCCAAACATGCCACTGGAAGCAACGTCAGCACAATAACTGTTCGTCAGGAGCTTCATGAAATGGGTTTCCATGGCAGCCGCACACAAGCCTACGATCACCATGCGCAATGCCAAGCATCGGCTGGAGTGGTGTAAAGCTTGCCACCATTGGACTCTGGAGCAGTGGAAATGCATTCTCTGGCGTGATGAATCACGCTTCACCATCTGGCAGTCCGACGAACTAATCTGCTTTTAGCTGATGCCAGGTAAACCCTACCTGCCTCAATGCATAGTGCCAACTGTAAAGTTTGGTGGAGGAGGAATAATGTTCTGGGACTGTTTTTCATGGTTTGGGCTAGGCCTCTTACTTCCAGTAAAGGGAAATCTTAACCCTACAGCCTACAATGACATTGTAGACATGTCTGTGGTTTGTCGAGATCGATGTGGAAGAACTTGACTGGCCTGCACAGAGCCCTGACCTTAACCCCATCGAACACCTTTGGGATGAATTGGAACGCCGACTGCGAGCCAGGCTTAATCGCCAAACATCAGTGGCCGACCTCACTTGTGGCTGAATGGAAGCAAGTCCCCACAGCAATGTTCCAACCTGGAAAGCCTTCCCAGAAGAGTGGAGACTGTTATAGCAGCAAAGGGGGGATCAACTTAATTTTAATGCCCATGATTTGGAAATTCGATGTTTGATGAGCAGGTGTCAAATATACTTTTGGTCATGTAGTGTATGATTAAAGATTTGGAATGGATTGGTACAGTAATGATGTGTATTGTGCGTTTCCGTTGAGCTTATTCAGTAGCACTTGGAAACAAAACATAATCGGCAACTATTCACTTCGGAGCGTTACAATGTAGCCATCACCAGGCAGCAAACTGCCTATAGTAGGAAACAGCGTTATCAATAAGCCACCTATATCACACATGACACAACCCCATGATAGTTCAAATTACAATAAACATAACATATATTAACATCACCCAGTAGAACTGTGCTTTCATAAATGCATGGTGCAGGCCTAATTTCACAGGATCATTGTAAAATACGCTTTTTAGCAAGGAACCAGCCTTAACTAATTTATTTTATTTACATATTAGTTATATAATTTCTTAATTTTTGGGCTGCCTAGAGTGTCCTCGTTCCTCTGCTCTGGTGCTGAATCACAGAGGGAATGTGGAGTGTGGCGGGCCTGCACGGTCATGGCTAGAAGGGATCCAGCTTTTGTTAAATTAACTGATGTAGCACTCCATCACTCTCCTTAGTAAAATAGCCCTTACACAGCCTGGAGGTGTCTTGGGTCATTGTCCTGTTGAAAAACAAATTGACAGTCCCACTAAGCCAAAACCAGAATGCTGTGGTAGCCATGCTGGTTAAGTGTGCCTTGAATTCTAAATAAATCAGTGTCACCAGGAAACCCCCACACCACCACCTCCATGCTATACGGTGAGAAATACACATGCAGAGATCATCCGTTCAGCCACACCGCTTCTCACAAAGACACGGCGGTTGGAACCAAAAATCTCCAATTTGGACTCCAGGCCAAAGGACACATTTCCACCGGTCTTATGTCCATTGCTTGTGTTTAGTGGCCCAAGCAAGTCTCTTCTTATCTCTTCTTCGTGTCCTTTAGTAGTGGTTTCTTTGCAGCAATTCGCCCATGAAGGCCTTATTCATGCAGTCTCCGCTGAACAGTTGATGTTGATGTGTCTGTTACTTGAACTCTGGAGCATTTGTTTGGCCTGTAATTTCTGAGGGTGGTAACTCTAATGAACTAATAGTCTGCAGCAGAGGTAGCTCTGGGTCTTCCATGCCTGTGGCAGTCCTCATGAGAGCCAGTGTCAACATATCGCTTGATGGTTTTTGCGACTGTACTTTAAGACATTTTTTAAGTTGTTGAAATTTTCTGTATTTACTGATCTTCATGTCTTGAAGAAATGATTGACAGTCGTTTCTCTTTGCTTATTTGAGCTTGCCATAATATGCACTTGGTCTTTTACCAAATAGGGCTATGTTCTGTATACCACTCCTACCTTGTCACAACCCAAGTGATTTACTCAAATCCATTAAGAAGGAAAGAAATTCTACAAATTCACTTTTAAGAAGGCACACCTGTTAATTTAAATGCATTCCAGGTGACTGCCTCATTAAGCTGGTTGAGAGAATGCCAACAGCGTGCAAAGGGTGGCTATTTGAAGAATCTCAAATATAAAATGTATTTTGATTTGTTTAACACTTTTGGTTATTACATAATTCCATGTGTTATTCTATCAAATCAAATCAAATTTATTTATATAGCCCTTCGTACATCAGCTGATATCTCAAAGTGCTGTACAGAAACCCAGCCTAAAACCCCAAACAGCAAACAATGCAGGTGTAAAAGCACGGTGGCTAGGAAAAACTCCCTAGAAAGGCCAAAACCTAGGAAGAAACCTAGAGAGGAACCGGGCTATGTGGGGTGGCCAGTCCTCTTCTGGCTGTGCCGGGTAGAGATTATAACAGAACATGACCAAGATGTTCAAATGTTCATAAATGACCAGCATGGTCAAATAATAATAAGGCAGAACAGTTGAAACTGGAGCAGCAGCACAGTCAGGTGGACTGGGGACAGCAAGGAGCCATCATGTCAGGTAGTCCTGGGGCACGGTCCTAGGGCTCAGGTCCTCCGAGAGAGAGAAAGAGCGAATTAGAGAGAGCATATGTGGGGTGGCCAGTCCTCTTCTGGCTGTGCCGGGTGGAGATTATAACAGAACGTGGCCAAGATGTTCAAATGTTCATAAATGACCAGCATGGTTGAATAATAGTAAGGCAGAACAGTTGAAACTGGAGCAGGAGCATGGCCAGGTGGACTGGGGACAGCAAGGAGTCCTCATGTCAGGTAGTCCTGGGACATGGTCCTAGGGCCCAGGCCAGTTGAAACTGGAGCAGCAGCATGGCCAGGTGGACTGGGGACAGCAAGGAGTCATCATGTCAGGTAGTCCTGGGGCATGGTCCTAGGGCTCAGGTCCTCCGAGAGAGAGAAAGAAAGAGAGAAGGAGAGAATTAGAGAACGCACACTTAGATTCACACAGGACACCTGAATAGGACAGGAGAAGTACTCCAGATAAACAAACTGACCCTAGCCCCCCGACACATAAACTACTGCAGCATAAATACTGGAGGCTGAGACGGGAGGGGTCAGGAGACACTGTGGCCCCATCCGAGGACACCCCCGGACAGGGCCAAACAGGAAGGATATAACCCCACCCACTTTGCCAAAGCACAGCCCCCACACCACAAAGCACAGCCCCCACATCTATAATGTGGAAACAAGTTAAAATAAAGAAAAACCCTTGCATGAGTATGTGTTATAAAACTTTTGACCCAGTAATGTATTCCTCGTAAGAAGTAATGTGGTATATTGTTTGCTATAGGATTCATAGTTCTTTAACTTTTTGCAATTCATTTACCAGCTGTGAAACAAAATGGCAGAAATCTTTAAACAGCTACTGCAGCATTCATTTTACTATAAATGTGATTGTACTTGCGAGTGAAATGCTCACACTTTAGAGACCTGACCATCTTACAACGTGGCTGGTGAAATTTACATTTTACCCACCAATGCCAGAATCTGGCAGGTTGGGTGTTCCTTTTAGGCCCTGATCCCTTTTAGCCGGCCCTGGTGTTCTTAGACAGCCATGTTTTGTTATTTGCTAGGCCTAATTAAAAGGTCAATTAGAGAGGCCTAGATTGTATTTGAAACAGCTGTGTTTAGATATTTTATTATACTGAACAAAAATATAAATGTTACATGTAAAGTGTTGGTTTCATGAGCTGATATAAAGTTTTGATGGAGCGTGCAATTGGCATGGTGACTGCTGAAATGTCAACCAGGGCTGTTGCCAGAGAATTGAATGTTAATTTCTCTACCATAAGCCGCATCATATACCACATCGTTTTAGAGAATTTGGCAGTATGTTCAGCCGGCTTCACAACCACAGACCACTTGTAACCACTCCAACCCAGGACCTCCACATCTGGCTTCTTCACCTGCGGGATCGTTTTGAAACCGTTGCCTCGGACTGCTGATGAAATCGCTCATAGATTAACCGTCTCAGAGAAGCTCATCTGCGTGCTCGTTGTCGGCACCAGGGTCTTGACTTGACTGCAGTTCGGCTTCGTAATGGTCTTCAGTCTGCAGATTCTCACCTTCAATGTCCGCTAGCGCGCTGGAGAAGTGTGCTCTTCACGGATGAATTGATTTAAATTGACTGATTTCCTTATGAACTGTGGCTCAGTAAGACCTTAAATTGTAGTATTTTTGATCTTTGTTCATACAAATAACATTTTGTTACCTTGCAGCCTTACTCTAAAATGTATTTATGACATTTTTCCCGTCATCAATCTACACACAATACCCCATAACAATAAAGCGAAAACATGTTTAGGCATTTTTGTACATTTATTTTTTTTTCTTTTTAACGGATACCTTCTTTACACAAGTTTTCAGACCTTTTGCTATGCTACTAGAAATTGAGCACAGGTGGATCCTGTTTCCAGTGATCATCCTTGAGATTTTTCTACAAATTGATTGGAGTCCACCTGTAGGAAATTTGATTGGACATTATTTGGAAAAGCACAAACCAAGCCAGGAGGTCAAAGGGTACCAAAACATGTATGCAGCATTGAAGGTCCCCAAGAACACAGTGGCCTCCATCATTCTTAAATGGGAGAAGTTTGGAACCACCAAGACGCTTCCTAAAGTTGGCCAAACTGAGCAATCAGGGGAGAAGGGCCTTGGTCAGAGAGGTGACCAAGAAGCTGATAGCCATTCTGACATAGCTCCAGAGTTCCTCTGTGGAGATGGGGGAACCTTCCAGAAGGAGAACCATCTGCAGCACTCCACCAATCAGGCCTTTATGGTGGAGTTACCAGACGGACGCCACTTCTCAGTAAAGGGCACATGACAGCCTGCTTGAAGCTTGCCAAAAGGCACATAAAGACTCTCAGACCACGAGAAACAAGATTCCGTGAACTCTTTGGCCTGAATGCCAAGCGGCTGGAAGAAACCTAACACCGTCCCTAAGTTGAAGCATGATAGTGGCAGCATCATGCTGTGGGGATGCTTTTCAGCGACAGGAACTGGGAGTCTAGTCAGGCTCGGAGGGAAAGATAAATGGAGCAAAGGACAGAGAGATCCTTGATGAAAACCTGCTCCAGAATGCTCAGGACCTCAGACTGGGACGAAGGTTGAACTTCCAACAGGACAACACTAAGCACAGTCAAGACAACGCAGGAGTGGATTCGGGACAAGTCTCGGAATGTCCTTGATTGGCCCAGCCAGAGCCTGGACTTGAACACCGATCAAACATCTCTTGAGAGGCCTGAAACTAGCTGTGCAACAACGCTTACTCATCCAACCCGACAGAGCTTGAGAGGATCTGCAGAAAGGAATGGGAGACACTCCCTAAATACAGGTGTGCCAAGCTTGTAGCGTTATACCCAAGAAGACACGAGGCTGTAATCGCTGCCAAAGGTGCTTCAACAAAGTACTGTGTAAAGGGTCTGAAAACTTATGTAAATGTGATACTTCAGTTTATTTTAAAAATATATTTGCAATCATTTCCAAGAGTCTATTTTTGCTTTGTCATTATGGGGTATTGTGTGTAGATTGAGGGGGAAAAAATGATTTCAATTTTAGAAGGGCTGTAACAAAATGTGGAAAAAGTCAAGGTGTCTGAATACTTTTGTGTGTGTGTGTGTGTGTGTGTGTGTGTGTGTGTGTGTGTGTGTGTGTGTGTGTGTGTGTGTGTGTGTGTGTGTGTGTGTGTGTGCATAAACCAGTGAACATCATCTGACCTTGTTTCCTGACTGGCTCACACCATCTCCCCAGATACTGGCTTTCGTAAGGAGCAAGACAACGCATCATCAGAGTGGTGTTCTTAAGCTTTTTTAGTGGAACATTCTTAGCACTTAGTCATAACTCAGTGTTAGATGGTTGCCCTGCTATTAGCAGTACTAACATAACGCAGCTTCCTCTCAATAAATTTTAGGAGATGTCTTCTCCTAGTTGACACAGCACATCTGTGCTTAATCAATTCATCAGTCTTTCAGTTTTGTGATCTTAAGCAATTCGGTTGATGTGTCATGATGCCATGTGATGGACATTTTTAAGACCAAGTCTTACTCTTTTTGCTCTTGGTCGGTCAGCCAGCCCTCTCACAGCCCTGTCTCTACACCACGGCGGCCCAATTCTGGTCCTGGAGGGCCGAAACACTTCTGTTTTTTGTTTCCACCTGTTAGTTATTTACACTCACCTGGAGTCCAAGGTTTGAGTTAGTCCCTTATTACAAGGAGAGGATGAAAACCAGAAGTGTGTCTGCCCTCCAGGACCGGAATTGGGCAGCCCTGCTCTACACTGACAAGCCTGGAGTTATGGGTGTGTCCTAACCGAGTTATAGCCCTTTCTCTGCAGAACAGAACACACCAGGGACATCCATCATGTGGCCCTGCTGAACATGTGTGTTGCATTCATAGATATTCAAGTCCGGTGAAGGGTGGGCATGTGGCTGGTGTGGAGGGGGTAAGAAATTTCCATGAAGGAATAAATGGATTGTGTTTGCATGGAGGATTGCCTATTTAAATCATATTTTTGATGGGAGTGTCATACTTTGCATACTGACGCTGCGTGCTGCTCATGCAGAGTTGCATTGTGGGTAAATGCTCCCTTGAAACCGCTCCTAAAATAGCCATCCCAGAATTCTTTGGGGTGGCCCCTGACTGCTTGCCAGCAGCACTAAACATGAAGCCGCACCACAAATGAGCTGATTGATGGTGACACACACGCATACAATTATTTTGCACATACACACGGGACAGCAGTAGAGCTGGGATGATAAACTGAAAATTACCTACACCGACATTCATTTTCTGTGATTTGTTCTAAAACCATTATTTGGTCAACAGTAATAGCCTGTGCGTTATGTTGATTCCTGCTATAAAAGTATCAGCCTGTCTTCATTTCGCTGTCGGCTGCTGTGTGAGCGAGCCACTCTCACTCCCTCTCCCCACTGTGCGCATTGAGGAGGGGGAGATGCATTCTGAGAAGCACAAGCAAATGACCGTTCCCTGAAATGCAATTGTGGGAAAAATACACTTTTACAAAGCAATTACTGTTAGGCTTGGGCAGTATCCAGATTTTCATATTGTCGTACTGTCCTCTCATACCAGGATTTCGCTAGTAGGAAGAGCAGAGAAAAAATGGCATCTGTACAGAACTCATCCAGAGATCTCTGACTTTTGGCAGAAAGCCATTATTAGATATCTGATGGCAAACATTTTAGTAGTGAATTGCATACAAGTGTAACTTCATCTCCTCGCCGATAGATATAGAACGCTATGGACTCACCATATCGCTTTCTTCCGTTGTGCTATTTACAAACAGACACGTGACTGGCTCAACTGTTCTGGGGAAAAACGGGAAGCTTCGTCATTTAAAATGTGACGGAAGTTGCACAAGGTGACTGACGGAAACTTAAAGTAGCTACAAATATTACAATTTATTGAAGAACTTCTAATAAACAATTTTGACGGTATTGTAAAAACCATCCTGGGGCTTTTTCCAAATAACCTGGTATACGCTATTTACGGTATACCACCCAAGACTAATTACAGTTTTTCTAGTTACAGAGGTGAGCCACAGCTTTCTGTGAGAATATCATTCATTTTTTCACCTATTTAATATTGAGTTTATGGCACCACTTTAGTATGGCTTTGATGCACGAGTAGCGCAGAGTGCGCCATTTGCAGTGAATAAGCCTGTGCATCAAGTAGCCTAGGCTAGTGTTGTCACGATACCAGAATTTTGACTTTGATACCATGTTTAATAATAATACATGAAACTTATATAAGGCTTTCAAGGACCCAAGGTCACGTCACAATTGGGGGGGGGGGGGCTTCAGGGTAAGGACTTTTCAAAGAGGTGGGGCTTTAGGAGGGACTGAAAATGGTGATGGACTCTGAGTCACGGATGCCTGGAGGGAGGGTGTTCCAGAGCCTACGAGCAATGTTGAAGGCCCTGTGGCCGACACTCTGGGGCTTGGACCTGGGGATGACAAGGTGGCCTGGAGTGGTGGGTTGGTAGAGGAGAAGATCTGGCAGGTAAGATGTTGAAGGGCTCTGTAGATCAGGGGGAGGATCTTGTAATCCATGCATTGGGAGACAGGGAGCCAGCCAGTGGGCAGGGATGATATGTTGCAAGGACTTTGTGTGGGTGAGAAGTAGTGCTGCAGAATTTTGAACCATTTGAAGCTTATGGGGGAGCTTGAGTTGATACCGGAGAGCAGTGAGTTGGAGTAGTCAAGACTGGAGGAGATTAATGCTTGTATGAGGATTTCAGTGGCAGGATGGGAGTGGAAGGACCGGACTTTTGCAATGTTGCGGTGGTGGAAGAATGAGGATTTGACAGTCTTATCTTGTGGTCAAATGAGAGGGTGGTGTGCAGGATGACACCAAGGTTGTGTGTTTGGGGGGAGGGAGAAACAGTGGTGTCGTCTTTAGTGAGGGTAGATTTGGTGCCTATGAGGAGGAGTTCAGTTTTATCACTGTTGAGCTTGAGGACGTTTTGTTGCATCCACGTTTTTATTGCAGAGGCAGGATTGACAAAAGGTTTAGTATCACGGTACTCAATACCATCACGATACTCCATACCAAAACTATACCACAGCTACTGCTCTGTTCAATTGTTGGGCATCTTGAGTTCAATATTATAACATTTAATAAAAAACATTACATCAACATTTTCCAGAGACAGCCATGTATGCATTAATGAATCAATTATGCAAATCATATAATCAATTGAACTTTATTACCAAACTAACTACTTAACAACAATTGTAATCATTTTATTTGAATGGTAAATCTCTACAAACTGTGTAAATCAAGATGTAGCCTAGGCTATTCACAGTACAGGTGAATGCATATTCATTAAGTGTGTGGATGCATTAAGATACTGCACTCGTGTTGGCTGATTTCATGACAACATTTGCATAGAAGCACAATTTTAATAAAATAAGCTGTGTCTTTAACCAGTATGAAGTAATTGACTAGGCAAGAGGGGTGCTGCCCTTCCGCCCTATTCACAACACAGTGATTCACACACTGAATATTCGCTGAGGCAATAGATACTATTTGGCTGATGGCGAGACGTGACGAAGAGAATGAATGACGTTTTTGGTTTGAAATAGAATATTATCACAAACAATGTACTTGAGTAGAAACGTAATGTTATCTTCAGCTGTAAGATGGAATGTTCGCCTACAAAGCTGGACGCTACTGGTATCTCCTTGCATTGTAACGTGTTGTAGCCTGTATGGACATTGTTCTGTGAGCCGTAATGAACAGTTGAAACATTTCTACATGCCGTGCCGCATTATTCAAGTGTGTTAACTTGTGTGCACCGTGAATGGGGAGCTATCGTGATACTGTGCAGACTCCCAGTGCAGGCTGGCAACATGAAAAACCAAACCTTTTTTCCACGTTCTAGTATCGGAAAAGTAGAGATGTTTCGGTATACCATGCAACATGAGCCTGGGTCTAGCATTGGAAAGTTTTTGTTGGTCATTAAGTCTACATTTAATGATCGATGAATCAATTCGCCTACATGGCTATAGCAACTATCATATTTAGAGTTAGCAATCTAGCAAAGTGTTTTGAGTTTCCACTTCTTCAGGTGGTCAGTAATGGACTATAGCGCAGGCCAATATGCACAAATATGTTGGCAAATTCTATGAAGAGCCAAAAAGAAATCTGATCATTCTGGATGCATTCATTCCCTGCATGCATTCCCTGGATATGTTAGATGAAATAGGTAACTTTTTAAAATCATAGGCTACCATCTCTGTTGTCTAGAGCACTGCCTGCTAATATTTTGTTTATGGGTCTATTTCATTGTTATCGAGCAAAATATTTTACCCTTTGTCTGGATCGCCCAGTTCTCTTTATTCATTTCTTTGCTCTTTCATTGTTATAGCAGTAAATGGGCAAATTAATCGCAAAATGGATTTTGGTCTTTATCGCCCAGCTCTAGACACTAGCCTCCATGCAGATGTGGTTTAGAATCACTGTGTTCTGAAGGAAACGCACAGGGGAGCTCACATACCTACATGGATTCACATACAGTAAAGCCTAGACATACGTTATCCTCTCATTTCCTTGTTACTTTAATATCCCTCATTTACTGAAGTGTTTCCATTTATTATGGCAGTTGCATGCGTTTTTCTCTACTGTTCTCGCTCTCCTCTGTCACCCCCCTCTCTCTCTTCGGTCACCCCTTTGTATTCTCTCTTTTCTCTCTGCACCACTCGCTCTATAAAAAGACAGAATCAGGTGTGTGTGTGAAGTTGCGTAACGCTTGTAGGAAGTTGGTCTATGGCTTTATGTATCTTTTTGCTGGAGAGCAGTTTTTACAATGGTGATTGGGCAGTTGACTGGGTAGTTGGAAGGTGCTTGTGCGTGTACCGACCGGCTCCAGTTCTGGCTGGTGCGTTCTCATTCTGACACTGCTGTAAACTCTACAGTGTCGTGTCTGAACATGGCGTTCAAACAGAGTAAGGATGGAAGAGGAAAATTAAAAGGAATTGTTTATTTAACCCCTTTTTCTCTCAGCAGACTTGCATTCTTTTGCATAATTGTCATTCTTGCACCTCCCATTTTGACAGCAAGGCTCCTACAAGGACTGTCCAGCTTCATTGGTATGCAGTGCCTTGACTACTCTCTCTCATGCACACACTCCTGTCCCAGTCACCAGTCTATATTTTTAAAGTTGTCCTCCAGCAATTAAAAATTTAAAATAAATGTACTGTTTAAAAAGCAATATCCCAGGGCCTCCCGAGTGGTGCAGTGGTCTAAGACACTGCAACGCAGTGCTAGCTGTGCCACTAGAGAGTCCAGTCTGTTGCAGCTGGCCACGACCGGGAGACCCAATGGGCTGTGCACAATTGGCCCAGCGTCGTCCGGATTAGGGAAGTGTGTGGCCTGCTCTGATGTCCTTGTCCCATTGCGCATATGCGACTCCTGTGGGGGGCAAGGCGCAGTGCACGCTGACACAGTCGCCAGGTGTACGGTGTTTCCTCCGACACATTAGTGCGGCTGGCTTCCGGGTTAAGTGGTCATTGTGTCAAGAAGCAGTGCGGCTTGTGTTTTAGAGGATGCATGGCTCTCGATCTTCGCCTCTCCCGAATCCGTAAGGGAGTTGCAGCGATGAGACAAGACTGTAACTACCAATTGGATATCACGAAATTGGGGAGAAAAAGGGCCTTTAATACACACTAAAACACACAAAAATATCCCAAGTATAAATACTGTAAAGGACACACTAAAGGGTAAAAAATATATGTTTAGAGCAAAATTGTGTTTTTTAGACACAAACTTCATGCCGTTGGTCTGATGGGGATTGTGATGTCATCGGCCTCCCCTCTTGCTTGGGGAACAATAGAGGTCAAAAGAGGAAAGGCTTGACCTCTATTGCTTGTGGAGGATCCCTGGACCACCTATTGAGATGGGCATGTTAAGGAAATCAGGTGATAAATGAGCTGAAAAGGAGACTGGAGAAATACTTTAACCCTTGTCCTACAGTCTCCATAACCCTTGTCCTACAGTCTCCATAACCTTTGTCCTACAGTCTCCATAACCTTTGTCCTACAGTCTCCATAACCTTTGTCCTACAGTCTCCATAACCCTTGTCCTACAGTCTCCATAACCTTTGTCCTACAGTCTCCATAACCTTTGTCCTACAGTCTCCATAACCCTTGTCCTACAGTCTCCATAACCTTTGTCCTACAGTCTCCATAACCTTTGTCCTACAGTCTCCATAACCCTTGTCCTACAGTCTCCATAACCCTTGTCCTACAGTCTCCATAACCCTTGTCCTACAGTCTCCATAACCTTTGTCCTACAGTCTCCATAACCTTTGCCCTACACAGTCTCCATCCCAATTGGATGTGTCCACTTCCTTGTAAGCTATTGCTGACCTTGGTTTAACCTTGGTTGGAATGCTCCTCGATTGGCTCTCTCATAATGACAGAAACCTTGTATTTTCTTTAACCACGCAGTCTCGTTCTCCAAGCATTCTGGCTGGAAGGAAACAGCCCCCGCCCTGGAAACGGTTTCCATGGAAACGGCCTTCAGACAGCACCACTGTCGCCGCGCTCTTTGTTGCATCTGATCAGATTAATCTGTGTGTGTATGATGTACGTGTGGCGGCATATTAAATGTGTGTCAGCCATCAACTCAATCTATATTTCCCTGGGAAGAGACCTCCAAGGCTGCTGCATCATTTGCCCATATAGACACATTAACTACACATCATCAATGTCCTCTTCAGGTTTAGAAAATAGCTTTTCAAGGGGCTTGTGTGTTTTTATGTACATATTTCATAGCTGTGATGTTTGCTGGTTGTGGGCGTAAGGTCATTGTGAAGTGGTAATACCTACCTTACAAGTGGAAGATTAGACACTCCTGTGGAGTAGATGTCAGTTGTCTTGCTGAGACACATGATCGTATGTGACACACCAATACTTCTATCCTCTCTACTTTGGATGTTTTGTGTGTGTTGGGTGTGCGACTGTGTGCGTATCACACGGTGTATTACGGAACCCCGTAATATTACAGAGGAAGCTTTCTTTAATGTAGTCGTTCTAGAATTCCATCACACACACTGACAGCCTCACATGAATAAGCCTGTACTCTAGCTGTTTTCACTGTCAAATTCACAATTTTGTCCTGCTGTTCATTTACTAGGTGGCCAGCCTGGCCAGGTTGTGTTTCTCCTTGTGGTGTGTTAAGTACAGTATGTGGTGTGTTAGGTACAGTATGTGGTGATGAAGGCTTCTCATACCTGTTGTTTTTATAGGTTGACTCAGGGTTGATGAAGTATGACATCTTTACTATCCATAAGGTCTCCTGTCTTTGAGGCTGGCTGATAAATGGATGTTAAAACACCTTGGGGGGGCTGCTTTCTGGCCCTGAAACATATTGGTTAACCCCCCTCCCCCACATCTCCCTCTCTCTCTCTCCCCTCTTTCTCTCAGGGGGCGTTTGGCGCTCTTCAGAAGATCTGTGAGGACTCAGCAGAGATCTTGGACAGTGACGTGTTGGACCGTCCGCTCAACGTTATGATCCCAAAGTTCCTGCAGTTCTTCAAACACAGCAGCCCCAAGATAAGGTACTCAATCCAAATGTATTTATAAAGCCTTTTTTTTGTCAGAAAGTGCCTTACAGAAACCCGACCTAGACCCCAAAAGGCAAGCAGAAACACTGTGGTAAGCAAAAGTCCCTAGTGTATGAGTGTACTGGGCCTCCCTCTTGCCTCTTTCGCTCACTCCCGGTGAAGCCAACACCTTGCCTCGCCTCTAATTGGTTCCAAAACAACCCATAGCCAGGGGTTGTTTTCAGATCTAGCTATATTTACAGGCACTTTGATCCAAAATGTTCTCTCAGATCCCTCTTTCCTCAGTCTTATAGATGACTGTCTCTCTCTCTGTGTCTGTCTTTAGGCGTTATCAGTGTCTGAGATCCCAGATTGGAGACTGGGGGGTGGAAAGGGGATAGAAAGGGGAGGAACACAGACAGAGGCAGCATTGATAAGGGGGAACACATGAGTTTGGGTGGTGTGAGGTTGAGCTCTGTTGTCTTGTTGTGGTGTTGCAGGTCTCATGCCATCGCCTGCGTCAACCAGTTCATCATCAGTAGGACTCAGGCCCTAATGCTGCACATCGACGACTTCATCGAGGCAAGTCTGACCCTGCCGTGACCTCTGCAGTCTGACCTCCCATAATCCCCAGACAGCCCTGTGACTATCTAATATGCTCACAAAGTCAGACATGCCATGAACCTTCTGCAATCAAGTCATACACGCACACAGCCCACCCAACTAGCCTCCGCTCTCAGTGCAGCCAACCAGGCAGGCAGGTATATGGCCTCAGCTCTCAGTACAGTGTGTCAGTAGGTTAGGTCTGAGCCTCTACGCAGCACTACCAAGATCCAGCCCTAGCTGCAGTTCAGTACACCAACCCCAATTCCACCGATTGGATCAGGGCTGATAATCCATTAGGACTAGATCACATTAACCACTGATGAGCTTAACTTCCAGCCAGCTGGGCCCTGGATGAGGACGGATGCAATGACAATACAGCAAGCGGATAGGAGATAAAGAGCTATTGTTTAAAGTCCCTCTGTCATGTCTTCAGCTGTGGGGGTGAGAGAGAGGGCACTTTGCGCAGAAGGGGCACAGGTCACATGAAATCCAATTCGCATACTCTAAATAAAGTGTCCGTTTATTTCTGTAGGGCTTTTTAGAGCTATTTTCAATGGTGAGTTGTTTGTGATAATGGGCAGAAGGCCAGAGTTGATAGCAGGCTCTGAGATGGTCAGTAGATGACCAGAGGCTTATAGAGGCTTCTAATTGGTACAGAAAGTGATCTGAAAGGCTAAACTGATCCGAGATCAGCAATCCTTTTCTTGAGATGCAGTGTAGGACCAAGGGCTTCATAGGGACCAAAATTCTTGCAATACATTGCATCAAACTCAAAAATCAAGACAATAACAGAAAATAGCATCACTTAATGTGCCTGACATATCTTCTGTAGTCAGACTGTTTTAGTGAAGGAGGAGCAATGCTTTTTGATTACATTATGAATAAATCTAACCGTCCTGGACACGCTTTGGGCTGCCGCACACACAGAGACCAAACTGGCACGGACACCACATGACACAGAGCATAAAATAATGAGACCAGTAAAACAGAAGACACAATTTACACAAGCCATGGTAGCCTGACACCACTATTACACTCTGACCAATAGCGACAAGTGTCACATCAAAGGTGATAGGCTTGTGGTGCTGAAAGGACAGCGACCGTAATACCTGTGCACTCCATGGTGCTGAGGGAGAGACCGTTTTGGTCAAACACACAGATGTGGCTGGTACACATTAGCAGTCACACACAGCGTATGTTATTTAATAATGTTAAGGAATCAGCAGCCCATTCACTTCAGTAGGCCCCATGAAATCAGAACAATACAAAAGCACAACCATTTCATATCCAAAAAGAAATGAACAAACCAGCTATTACTTCCCTTTACAAATATATTTTATCACATTCATCACACTAATGGGTGATGTAAGGTTTTTAAATGCAACAATGTTTCACAGTCATTATTTTCAAGAGATAGCTAACCGCAAGCCAGCTGCAACAAAATCTTGAAAAGGGTGATGCTAATAAATTAGCAACAACATCCACCTTGAAGTTGATAACTGCTGCTCCAGCTATCGTCGCCGTTGTCAGACTACAGACTACTACAACACAAGCTAGCTAACGTTAGTAGCTTTACGCCTCGATCACACCGATAGCATCGTTGTATTCTGTTACACCAGAGGTACATTCTTTTCCAATGGAACGCTGTGCAGCATTGCGTTGCAGAGGCAGTTGGAGTGCGTTTTGTTTTCTGTGTGGCGCATACGTTGGATATATCTAACATATGCATAAACTTGACAGAAACGAGAGCAAAAGGTGAATGTTGAAGTTTTGTTGCACATATCCAGTAACAGTGTTGGATTACATAATGGAAAATGTTTGACTGCAGAATTTATTATGCATCATTCATGCAATGATGCTGTCGGTCTGATCGAGGCGTTAGCTTGGGAAAATAACTACTGCTTACACCACTGATTATTTGCTTTTGTGCTGGTGAAGAAGCCAGATGTGGAGGTCCTGGGCTGGCGTGGTTACACGTGGTCTGTGGTTGTGAGGCCGGTTGGACACACTACCAAAATTACTACAACGACGTTGCAGGTGGCTTATGGTAGAGAAATGAACATTCAATTCTCTGGCAACAGCTCTGGTGGACATTCCTGCAGTCGGCATGCCAATTGCACGCTCCCTCAACTTGACACATCTGTGGCATTGTGTTGTGTGACAAAACTGCACATTTTAGAGGCCTTCTGTTGTTAAATCAAATTTTATTTGTCACATGCGCCGAATACAACCTTACCATGAAATGCTTACATACAAACTCTTAACCAACAACCAACCAACAGTTGAAGAATAGAGTTAAGAAAATATTTACTAAATAAAATAAAGTATAAAATGAAAAAGTAACACAATAAAGAGGCTATATATGGGGTACCAGTACCGAGTCAATGTGGTGGCTATATACGGGGTACCGGTACTGAGTCAATGTGGAGGCTATATACGGGGTACCGGTACCGAGTCAATGTGGTGGCTATATACGGGGTACCGGTACTGAGTCAATGTGGAGGCTATATACGGGGTACCGGTACAGAGTCAATGTGGAGGCTATATACGGGGTACCGGTACAGAGTCAATGTGGAGGCTATATACGGGGTACCGGTACAGAGTCAATGTGGAGGCTATATACGGGGTACCGGTACAGAGTCAATGTGGAGGCTATATACGGGGTACCGGTACAGAGTCAATGTGGAGGCTATATACGGGGTACCGGTACAGAGTCAATGTGGAGGCTATATATGGGGTACCGGTACAGAATCAATGTGGAGGCTATATACGGGGTACTGGTACAGAGTCAATGTGGAGGCTATATACGGGGTACTGGTACAGAGTCAATGTGGAGGCTATATACGGGGTACCGGTACAGAGTCAATGTGTGGGGGTACAGGTTAGTCGAGGTAATTTGTACATGTAGGTAGGGGGTAAAGTGACTGCATAGATAAACAGCGTTCCCAGCACAAGTTGAGCCTGTGTAATGATCATGCTGTTTAATCAGCTTCTTGATATTCCACACCAGACAGATGGATCAACTATCTTGGCAAAGGAGAACAAATGTATGCACAAAATTTAAGAGAAATAAGCTTTTTGTGTGTATGGAACATTTCTGGGATCTTTTATTTCAGCTCATGAAACATGGGACCAACATTTTACATGTTGCATTTATATTTTTGTTCAGTATAGATAATTAAATAATAAAGAAAAACATGTTTTTATTTATTAGCCTAGTGGTTATAAGTATGTAGGCATATGATGTGAAATAGGCCTCATATGAAATCATTGTCAAAGGCACAAGAGATACTGTTGCATGTAGATCTAGATTATTTACAGATGGATTATATAGAAATATCAAAACATTATTTTAACAACTCCAAAGCAATTGCATGTGGTGCAGGAACCACTGACTCGCTAAGTTTTTCTATTATCAGGACACCTGCTGGTAACTCTTAACTGATTAGAACAGCTCATGAGGTGTCTTAAATATCTGTCCACGAGGTGGGACTCTTATGACTAAAGAGGTTTCATGCAAAGCTTTTATTTTTACCCTTAAGAGTAGGAGTAAAATGTCTATATTCTCACCACTTATGAACAATTTTATCTTCTGAGACCCTCTATGGTTACAGGTCCTGGTCAGAACTCATGACATATGAAGACATTCTGGTCTCCTTTCCTTGGCTCTGTGTCAAATACAAAAAAAAAGCCAATGTCTGCTATCCTTCATTAGTAATGCAATGTCAAAAACACAGGATGCATCTTCAAGTAATGAAAGTTGTGACTAGTATGTGTGCTTGTGTTTTGATGTTTGACCCTCCTCCCTCCCTGTAGAACCTGTTTGCCCTGGCGACTGATGAGGAGCCAGAGGTGAGGAAGAACGTTTGCAGAGCTCTGGTCATGCTGCTGGAAGTCCGCATGGACCGTCTCCTACCGCACATGCACAACATCATAGAGGTGAGAATGGGACTGGGGTACTGGGGCGGGGGGTAGGACTTGGGCTTGTATTCTGTAATGCCTGGTGTACTCTACAGGACTTTCAAAATCCTAACATCACTGAGCCTCTCACATTGCCAACATAGTGTTGCGCAAGCTAACCATCTGGCACAGACGTGTCGCACATAATACGATTCTTCACTTGGTTGTGAGGATTCTCTATACCAAACAATGATGTGATACGATTTAACGTAGCTATGAGCTGTGGCTCAAAGCAGCCTCATAAAGGTTCAGTTAGACATTCACGCTTGCCATACAGAGTTGAAAGATATAGCCAACGTTTTGAATTGAATAACATTGCTTGTGAACTTCAGAGCTGTAACGGTTTGACACTTTGGTTAAACCGTTACAGGCCCCGCATGTCCCCAGGTACCCTCATTTGTTGACTTCTGTGATCGAAAAAGTCTTGGTTTTATGCATGTCAACATCAGAAGCCTCCTCCCTAAGTTTGTTTTACTCACTGCTTTAGCACACTCTGCTAACCCTGATGTCCTTGCCGTGTCTGAATCCTGGCTCAGGAAGGCCACCAAAAATTCAGAGATTTCCATACCCAACTATAACATCTTCCGTCAAGATAGAACTGCCAAAGGGGGCGGAGTCGCAGTCTACTGCAGAGATAGCCTGCAAAGTAATGTCATACTTTCCAGGTCCATACCCAAACAGTTTGAACTACTAATTTTGAAAATTACTCTCTCCAGAAACAAGTCTCTCACTGTTGCCGCCTGCTACCGACCCCCCTCAGCTCCCAGCTGTGCCCTGGACACCATTTGTGAATTGATCGCCCCCATCTAGCTTCAGAGTTCGTTCTGTTAGGTGACCTAAACTGGGATATGCTTAACACCCCGGCAGTCCTACAATCTAAGCTAGATGCCCTCAATCTCACTCAAATCATCAAGGAACCCACCAGGTACAACCCTAACTCTGTAAACAAGGGCACCCTCATAGACGTCATCCTGACCAACTGGCCCTCCAAATATACCTCTGCTGTCTTCAACCAGGATCTCAGCGATCACTGCCTCATCGCCTGTATCCGCCACGGAGCCGCAGTCAAACGACCACCCCTCATCACTGTCAAACGCTCCCTAAAACACTTCTGTGAGCAGGCCTTTCTAATCGACCTGGCCCGGGTATCCTGGAAGGACATTGACCTCATCCCTTCAGTTGAGGATGCATGGTCATTCTTTAAAAGTAACTTCCTCACCATTTTAGATAAGCATGCTCCGTTCAAAAAATGCAGAACTAAGAACAGATACAGCCCTTGTTTCACTCCAGACCTGACTGCCCTCGACCAGCACAAAAACATCCTGTGGCGGACTGCAATAGCATCGAATAGCCCCCGTGATATGCAACTGTTCAGGGAAGTCAGGAACCAATACACGCAGTCAGTCAGGAAAGCTAAGGCCAGCTTCTTCAGGCAGAAGTTTGCATCCTGTAGCTCCAACTCCAAAAAGTTCTGGGACACTGTGAAGTCCATGGAGAACAAGAGCACCTCCTCCCAGCTGCCCACTGCACTGAGGCTAGGAAACACGGTCTCCACCGATAAATCCATGATTATCGAAAACTTCAATAAGCACTTCTCAACGGCTGGCCATGCCTTCCGCCTGGCTACTCCAACCTCGGCCAACAGCTCCGCCCCCCCCGTAGCTCCTCACCCAAGCCTCTCCAGGTTCTCCTTTACCCAAATCCAGATAGCAGATGTTCTGAAAGAGCTGCAAAACCTGGACCCGTACAAATCAGCTGGGCTTGACAATCTGGACCCGCTATTTCTGAAACTATCTGCCGCCATTGTCGCAACCCCTATTACCAGCCTGTTCAACCTCTCTTTCATATCGTCTGAGATCCCCAAGGATTGGAAAGCTGCCGCAGTCATCCCCCTCTTCAAAGTGGGAGACACCCTGGACCCAAACTGTTACAGACCTATATCCATCCTGCCCTGCCTATCTAAGGTCTTCGAAAGCCAAGTCAACAAACAGGTCACTGACCATCTCGAATCCCACCGTACCTTCTCCGCTGTGCAATCTGGTTTCCGAGCCGGTCACGGGTGCCACTTCCGTGGCCTCCAACTGCTCTTAAACGCGAGTAAAACCAAATGCATGCTTTTCAACCGATCACTGCCTGCACCCGCATGCCCGACTAGCATCACCACCCTGGATGGTTCCGACCTTGAATATGTGGACATCTATACGTACCTAGGTGTCTGGCTAGACTGCAAACTCTCCTTCCAGACTCACATCAAACATCTCCAATCGAAAATCAAATCAAGAGTCGGCTTTCTATTCCGCAACAAAGCCTCCTTCACTCACGCTGCCAAGCTTACCCTAGTAAAACTGACTATTCTACCGATCCTCGACTTCGGCGATGTCATCTACAAAATGGCTTCCAACACTCTACTCAGCAAACTGGATGCAGTCTATCACAGTGCCATCCGTTTTGTCACTAAAGCACCTTATACCACCCACCACTGCGACTTGCATGCTCTAGTCGGCTGGCCCTCACTACATATTCGTCGCCAGACCCACTGGCTCCAGGTCATCTACAAGTCCATGCTAGGTAAAGCTCCGCCTTATCTCAGTTCACTGGTCACGATGGCAACACCCATCCGTAGTACGCGCTCCAGCAGGTGTATCTCACTGATCATCCCTAAAGCCAACACCTCATTTGGCCGCCTTTCGTTCCAGTACTCTGCTGCCTGTGACTGGAACGAATTGCAAAAATCGCTGAAGTTGGAGACTTTATCTCCCTCACCAACTTCAAACATCAGCTATCCGAGCAGCTAACCGATCGCTGCAGCTGTACATAGTCTATAGGAAAATAGCCCACCCATTTTCACTTACCTCATTCCCATACTGTTTTTATACTGTTTTTATTTATTTACTTTTCTGCTCTTTTGCACACCAATATCTCTACCTGTACATGACCATCTGATCATTTATCACTCCAGTGTTAATCTGCAAAATTGTATTATTCGCCTACCTCCTCATGCCTTTTGCACACATTGTATATAGACTGCCCATTTTTTCTACTGTGTTATTGACTTGTTAATTGTTTATTCCATGTGTAACTCTGTGTTGTCTGTTCACACTGCTATGCTTTATCTTGGCCAGGTCGCAGTTGCAAATGAGAACTTGTTCTCAACTAGCCTACCTGGTTAAATAAAGGTGAAATAAAAATTACAAAATGTATAATAAAAAAAAGTACAATACACATACTAGTAGTAGTCATAGCTCCTGCTCCAGAGTCTACACATTCTGGGTGATGTGATACGTCAGCATCTCACTGGCTTCTTCTCTGGTCAGCTCTCATTGGCTATTGATGATCACGTTCTGAAAACTTGTCGTTGCACATCTCACACAAGAGCATTGCCGATTTTGTGCTGATAAAATCAAACATACTTGAAAATATTGTGACGTCTGGGACTGCTCAAAGATGGAGCGGTAGCCCTTAGATTGCATCTCTGACCCGCTCACATTAAAAAAAGTGTCGGTAACCGCAACGACATGGGTATTTTGTCTACGATCTCAAAAACTTGTCTGGGACAGCTAAACCACGGCCAAAATGTTGTAGTGTACACACAGTTTAAATTCTCCAGACAGATTCATCTGAAAGCTTTCATTCTCCAGACAGGTTCATCTGAAAGCTTTAATTCTCCAGACAGGTTCATCTGAAAGCTTTAATTCTCCAGGCAGGTTCATCTGAAAGCTTTAATTCTCCAGACAGGTTCACCTGAAAGCTTTTATTCTCCAGACAGGTTCATATGAAAGCTTTAATTCTCCAGACAGGTTCATCTGAAAGCTTTCATTCTCCAGACAGGTTCATCTGAAAGCTTTCATTCTCCAGAGGTTCATCTGAAAGTTCATCTGAAAGCTTTCATTCTCCAGACAGGTTCATCTGAAAGCTTTCATTCTCCAGACAGGTTCATCTGAAAGCTTTCATTCTCCAGACAGGTTCATCTGAAAGCTTTCATTCTCCAGACAGGTTCATCTGAAAGCTTTCATTCTCCAGACAGGTTCATCTGAAAGCTTTCATTCTCCAGACAGGTTCATCTGAAAGCTTTCATTCTCCAGACAGGTTCATCTGAAAGCTTTCATTCTCCAGACAGGTTCATCCATAATATGTCATGTGATTGTGGCTGCCCAGCTCCTGGCCTTGAAATGAATCCTGAATATTGATTGAGGTAGTGAATTACAAATATAATGCTAATAGTACTACATTTCCCATGGTCCTCTCCTCAGTACATGCTGCAGAGGACTCAGGACCAGGATGAGAACGTGGCTCTGGAGGCCTGTGAGTTCTGGCTGACACTGGCTGAACAGCCTGTCTGTAAGGATGTGCTGTGTAACCACCTCTCCAAGTGAGTAACACACATACATACAAAAGCTGTCATTCTAGGCCTCCCCCGGTGTACTTTTCCTCATCCTGTCACCCTGGCTGTTGATCAGAGCCATAGCTGTTAGAGCTCATCTGTGACACAATGGTGACACTGCTGACATTAATGTTGCCTGTCCCCTCTCCTGTCTCCATGCTCCCTCTCTACCAACCCACTCCATGCTCCTTCTCTACCAACCCACTCCATGCTCCTCTCTACCAACCCACTCCATGCTCCCTCTCTACCAACCCACTCCATGCTCCCTCTCTACCAACCCCCTCCATGCTCCCTCTCTACCAACCCCCTCCATGCTCCCTCTCCCCCATCCCCTCCATGCTCCCTCCCCCCATCCCCTCCATGCTCCCTCTCCCCATCCCCTCCATGCTACCTCTCCCCATGCTCCCTCTCCTCCATCCCCTCTATGCTCCTCTCCTCCATCCCCTCCATGCTCCCTCTCCCCATGCTCCCTCTCCTCCATCCCTCTATGCTCCCTTTCCTCCATCCCCTCTATGCTCCCTCCCTCCATCCCCTCCATCCCCTCCCCATGCTCCCTCTCCCCATGCTCCCTCTCCTCCATCCCCTCTATGCTCCCTCTCCTCCATCCCCTCCATGCTCCCTCTCCTCCATCCCCTCCATGCTCCCTCTCCCTCATCCCCTCCATGCTCCCTCTCCCCCATCCCCTCCATGCTCCCTCTCCCCATCCCCTCCATGCTCCCTCTCCCCATCCCCTCCATGCTCCCTCTCCCCATGCTCCCTCTCCTCCATCCCCTCTATGCTCCCTTTCCTCCATCCCCTCTATGCTCCCTCTCCTCCATCCCCTCCATGCTTCCTCTCCCCATGCTCCCTCTCCTCCATCCCCTCTATGATCCCTTTCCTCCATCCCCTCTATGCTCCCTCTCCTCCATCCCCTCCATGCTCCCTCTCCTCCCTCTCCCCATGCTCCCTCTCCTCCATCCCCTCTATGCTCCCTCTCCTCCATCCCCTCTATGCTCCCTCTCCTCCATCCCCTCTATGCTCCCTCTCCTCCATCCCCTCCATGCTCCCTCTCCTCCATCCCCTCCATGCTCCCTCTCCCCCATCCCCTCCATGCTCCCTCTCCCCCATCCCCTCCATGCTCCCTCTCCCCATCCCCTCCATGCTCCCTCTCCCCATGCTCCCTCTCCTCCATCCCCTCTATGCTCCCTTTCCTCCATCCCCTCTATGCTCCCTCTCCTCCATCCCCTCCATGCTCCCTCTCCCCATGCTCCCTCTCCCCATCCCCTCCATGCTCCCTCTCCCCATCCCCTCCATGCTCCCTCTCCCCATGCTCCCTCTCCTTCATCCCCTCTATGCTCCCTCTCCTCCATCCCCTCTATGCTCCCTTTCCTCCATCCCCTCTATGCTCCCTCTCCTCCATCCCCTCCATGCTCCCTCTCCCCATGCTCCCTCTCCTCCATCCCCTCTATGCTCCCTTTCCTCCATCACCTCCATGCTCCCTCTCCCCATGCTCCCTCTCCTCCATCCCCTCTATGCTCCCTCTCCTCCATCCCCTCTATGGTCCCTCTCCTCCATCCCCTCCATGCTCCCTCTCCCCATCCCCTCCATGCTCCCTCTCCTCCATCCCCTCTATGCTCCCTCTCCTCCATCCCCTCTATGCTCCCTCTCCTCCATCCCCTCTATGCTCCCTTTCCTCCATCCCCTCTATGCTCCCTTTCCTCCATCCCCTCTATGCTCCCTCTCCTCCATCCCCTCTATGCTCCCTCTCCTCCATACCCTCTATGGTCCCTCTCCTCCATCCCCTCCATGCTCCCTCTCCTCCATCCCCTCCATGCTCCCTCTCCTCCATCCCCTATGCTCCCTCTCCTCCATCCCCTCCATGCTCCCTCTCCCCCATCCCCTCCATGCTCCCTCTCCCCATCCCCTCCATGCTCCCTCCCCCATCCCCTCCATGCTCCCTCTCCCCATCCCCTCCATGCTCCCTCTCCCCATGCTCCCTCTCCTCCATCCCCTCTATGCTCCCTCTCCTCCATCCCCTCCATGCTCCCTCTCCTCCATCCCCTCCATGCTCCCTCTCCTCCATCCCCTCCATGCTCCCTCTCCTCCATCCCCTCCATGCTCCCTCTCTCCATCCCCTCCATGCTCCCTCTCCCCATCCCCTCCATTCTCCCTCTCCCCATGCTCCCTCTCCTCCATCCCCTCCATGCTCCCTCTCCCCCATCCCTCCATGCTCCCTCTCCCCATGCTCCCTCTCCTCCATCCCCTCCATGCTCCCTCTCCCCCATCCCCTCCATCCCCATCCCTCCATGCTCCCCCATCCCCTCCATGCTCCCCCATCCCCTCCATGCTCCCTCTCCCCCATCCCCTCCATGCTCCCCTCCCCCATCCCCTCCATGCTCCCCCTCCCCATCCCCTCCATGCTCCCTCTCCCCATCCCCTCCATGCTCCCCCATCCCCTCCATGCTCCCCATCCCCTCCATGCTCCCCATCCCCTCCATCCCCATCCCCTCCATGCTCCCCCATCCCCTCCATGCTCCCCCATCCCCTCCATGCTCCCTCTCCCCCAACCCCCACCTGTCGATCCCTGTCTGTTCCAGGCTGATTCCGGTGCTCGTCAACGGGATGAAGTACTCCGAGATCGACATCATTCTGCTCAAGGTCAGTCTGCTCTGAGTGTGAGCCAGGAAATTGATCTATGGCTTTCTGCTGGACTGCACCTTGTGGTTATGTACTAGACACATCACACCTTAGCCCTGGGTCTCAACCCTGGCTCTGTGTAGGTCCTGTCACAGGTCTGTCACTATGGTTACAATGAAATTCATATTTATACATACATAAATTTGTATGTGTCTCTGTCTGCTGTTAAGATAGTCTGATAGGTGAACTGACGGCTACCTGGCTTACAGGCCTGAAGGCAGCTCATTGTCTTAAAGTAGTATCAATAGTTAGAATTGCATACCTTTGTGTGTGTGTACCCTTACAAGTGTGGAACTGTGTGTGGTCAGGGTGATGTGGACGAGGATGATGATGAGGCCATCCCTGACAACGAGCAGGACATCAGGCCCAGGTTCCACCGCTCCCGTACCGTTGCCCAGCAGCACGAGGGCGACCGCGATGGCATCGAGGACGATGACGACGATGACGATGATGATGACCTGGACGATGATGACACCATCTCTGACTGGAACCTCCGTGAGTGGACCTCTGATTATCTGGTTTTCTCTTCTGGTTTTCTTGCTTTGTCTCGCTTACTCTTTTTTTTTCTCTGTCTCGCGCTCGCTCCCTCTCGCGCTCGCTCCCTCTCGCGCTCGCTCCCTGTCACGCTCGCTCCCTGTCGCGCTCGCTCCCTGTCACGCTCGCTCCCTCTCGCGCTCGCTCCCTCTCGCGCTCGCTCCCTCTCGCGCTCGCTCCCTCTCGCGCTCGCTCCCTCTCGCGCTCGCTCCCTCTCGTGCTCGCTCCCTCTCGCGCCATCGGTATTGTTGACCTTTTTGTGTGCGTGACTGTGTACCTCTGTTTATTAACACGTCCCCTCTCACTGTCTCCAGGTAAGTGTTCAGCAGCAGCGTTGGACGTGTTGGCAAACGTGTTCAGAGACGACCTGCTCCTCCCCATCCTGCCTCTCCTCAAAGAGCTCCTCTTCCACCCAGAGTGGGTCATCAAGGAGTCTGGTATACTGGTCCTGGGGGCCATCGCTGAGGGTAAGGACTAGCAGAGACTGGTATACTGATCCTGGGGGCCACCGCTGAGGGTAAGGGCTAGCAGAGACCGGTATACTGATCCTGGGGGCCACCGCTGAGGGTAAGGGCTAGCAGAGACTAGTATACTGGTCCTGGGGGCCACTGCTGAGGGTAAGGACTAGCAGAGACTGGTATACTGGTCCTGGGGGCCATCGCTGAGGGTAAGGACCAGCAGAGACTGGTATACTGGTCCTGGGGGCCATCGCTGAGGGTAAGGACCAGCAGAGACTGGTATACTGGTCCTGGGGGCCATCGCTGAGGGTAAGGACTAGCAGAGACTGGTATACTGGTCCTGGGGGCCATCGCTGAGGGTAAGGACTAGCAAAGACTGGTATACTGGTCCTGGGGGCCATCGCTGAGGGTAAGGACTAGCAGAGACTGGTATACTGGTCCTGGGGGCCATCGCTGAGGGTAAGGACTAGCAGAGACTGGTATACTGGTCCTGGGGGCCATCGCTGAGGGTAAGGACTAGCAGAGACTGGTATACTGGTCCTGGGGGCCACCGCTGAGGGTAAGGACTAGCAGAGACTGGGACGGGGAGGAAGTGATAGACTATACAGTGGTGAAAGAGAATGTACAGTGTGTTTATCCACTTGTGTGGGTCAGGAAGTTGCTTAATTCTAGCTATCAGGGGTATTCTACCATGCAACCTGAACGAAGGACTAAAGAAGACTATCTCTCTCCACCATTTTCACCGCTGATCTTAAAGCCAGTGGAACCCAATAGTCTAACCCCATGTCATTTTCCCAGGTTGTATGCAGGGTATGATCCCCTACTTACCAGAGCTCATCCCCCACCTGGTGCAGTGTCTGAGTGATGAGAAGGCCCTGGTGCGCTCCATCACCTGCTGGACCCTGAGTCGATATGCCCACTGGGTGGTCAGCCAGCCTCCTGACACCTATCTGAAGCCACTGATGACTGAGCTTCTCAAACGCATCCTGGACTCCAACAAGAGGGTGCAGGAGGCCGCCTGCAGGTGAGTCAGCATGTGGTCAGCTGTTGGTAGCTGTGGTTATGTTTGACCAGAAGTCTGATTTATATGTAAATGATCAGTAATAAGTGGCTCTGGGTTTTAAAGCTGGGGACGACAGTCCTGGGAGTTGAAGTAAAGATGATGATCATTGTGACGATCAGTTGATACAATCAAAAGTTTTTGAACAACAGTTCAAAAAGAACAGCTTGACTGCGAAGTGGTGTTCTAAACAACCTTTTATTTCCCTCACCCCTCTCTCTCCTGCCTTATCCCCCTCCTCTCTCCCCCTCTCTTTCTCTCTCCCCTCTACCTCCCTCACCCCTCTCTCTCCTGCCTTATCCCCCTCCTCTCTCCCCTCTACCTCCCTCACCCCTCTCTCTCCTGCCTTATTCCCCTCCTCTCTCCCCCTCTCTTTCTCTCTCCCCTCTACCTCCCTCACCCCTCTCTCTCCTGCCTTATCCCCCTCCTCTCTCCCCCTCTCTTTCTCTCTCCCCTCTACCTCCCTCACCCCTCTCTCTCCTGCCTTATCCCCCTCCTCTCTCCCCTCTACCTCCCTCACCCCTCTCTCTCCTGCCTTATTCCCCTCCTCTCTCCCCCTCTCTTTCTCTCTCCCCTCTACCTCCCTCACCCCTCTCTCTCCTGCCTTATCCCCCTCCTCTCTCCCCCTCTCTTTCTCTCTCCCCTCTACCTCCCTCACCCCTCTCTCTCCTGCCTTATCCCCCTCTCTTTCTCTCTCCCCTCTCCCTCCCTCACCCCTCTCTCTCCTGCCTTATCCCCCTCCTCTCTCCCTCCCTCACCCCTCTCTCTCCTGCCTTATTCCCCTCCTCTCTCCCCCTCTTTCTCCCTCCCCTCTACCTCCCTCACCCCTCTCTCCTGCCTTATCCCCTCCTCTCTCCCCTCTACCTCCCTCACCCCTCTCTCTCCTGCCTTATCCCCCCTCCTCTCTCCCCTCTACCTCCCTACCCCTCTCTCTCCTGCCTTATCCCCCTCCTCTCTCCCCTCTCGTTCTCTCTCCCTCTACCTCCCTCACCCCTCTCTCTCCTGCCTTATCCCTCTCCTCTCTCCCCCTCTCTTTCTCTCTCCCCTCTACCTCCCTCACCCCTCTCTCTCCTGTCTTATTCCCCTCCTCTCTCCCCCTCTCTTTCTCCCTCCCCTCTACCTCCCTCACCCCTCTCTCTCCTGCCTTATCCCCCTCCTCTCTCCCCTCTACTTCCCTCACCCCTCTCTCTCCTGCCTTATCCCCGTCCTCTCTCCCCCTCTCTTTCTCTCTCCCCTCTACCTCCCTCACCCCTCTCTCTCCCCAGTGCCTTTGCCACTCTGGAAGAGGAGGCGTGTACAGAGTTGGTTCCCTACCTGGCCTACATCCTGGACACTCTGGTGTTTGCCTTCAACAAGTACCAACACAAGAACCTGCTTATACTGTACGACGCTATAGGGACGCTCGCTGACTCTGTTGGACACCACCTCAACAAGCCGGTACACACTCACACACATCTTTCAGCTGTGTGTTTAGTTGTTGTCGTCTAATGTGGGCTTTACTGTATGTGTTTAGTTGTGATGTCTAATGTGGGCTTTACTGTATGTGTTTAGTTGTGATGTCTAATGTGGGCTTTACTGTATGTGTTTAGTTGTGATGTCTAATGTGGGCTTTACTGTATGTGTTTAGTTGTGATGTCTAATGTGGGCTTTACTGTATGTGTTTAGTTGTGATGTCTAATGTGGGCTTTATTGTATGTGTTTAGTTGTGATGTCTAATGTGGGCTTTACTGTATGTGTTTAGTTGTTGTCGTCTAATGTGGGCTTTACTGTATGTGTTTAGTTGTGATGTCTAATGTGGGCTTTACTGTATGTGTTTAGTTGTTGTCGTCTAATGTGGGCTTTACTGTATGTGTTTAGTTGTGATGTCTAATGTGGGCTTTACTGTATGTGTTTAGTTGTGATGTCTAATGTGGGCTTTACTGTATGTGTTTAGTTGTGATGTCTAATGTGGGCTTTACTGTATGTGTTTAGTTGTGATGTCTAATGTGGGCTTTATTGTATGTGTTTAGTTGTGATGTCTAATGTGGGCTTTACTGTATGTGTTTAGTTGTTGTCGTCTAATGTGGGCTTTACTGTATGTGTTTAGTTGTGATGTCTAATGTGGGCTTTACTGTATGTGTTTAGTTGTGATGTCTAATGTGGGCTTTACTGTATGTGTTTAGTTGTGATGTCTAATGTGGGCTTTACTGTATGTGTTTAGTTGTTGTGATGTCTAATGTGGGCTTTACTGTATGTGTTTAGTTGTGATGTCTAATGTGGGCTTTACTGTATGTGTTTAGTTGTGATGTCTAATGTGGGCTTTACTGTATGTGTTTAGTTGTGATGTCTAATGTGGGCTTTACTGTATGTGTTTAGTTGTGATGTCTAATGTGGGCTTTACTGTATGTGTTTAGTTGTGATGTCTAATGTGGGCTTTACTGTATGTGTTTAGTTGTTGTCGTCTAATGTGGGCTTTACTGTATGTGTTTAGTTGTTGTCGTCTAATGTGGGCTTTACTGTATGTGTTTAGTTGTTGTCGTCTAATGTGGGCTTTACTGTATGTGTTTAGTTGTGATGTCTAATGTGGGCTTTACTGTATGTGTTTAGTTGTTGTCGTCTAATGTGGGCTTTACTGTATGTGTTTAGTTGTGATGTCTAATGTGGGCTTTACTGTATGTGTTTAGTTGTGATGTCTAATGTGGGCTTTACTGTATGTGTTTAGTTGTTGTCGTCTAATGTGGGCTTTACTGTATGTGTTTAGGAGTACATTCAGATGCTGATGCCTCCACTGATAGCAAAGTGGAACCAGCTGAAGGACGAAGACAAGGATCTGTTCCCTTTACTAGAGGTGAGCCTCACTGTCCTCTAATAATATTCCCTTTACTAGAGGTGAGCCTCACTGTCTAATAATGTTCCCTTTACTAGAGGTGAGCCTCACTGTCTAATAATGTTCCTTTTACTAGAGGTGAGCCTCACTGTCTAATAATGTTCCCTTTACTAGAGGTGAGCCTCACTGTCTAATAATGTTCCCTTGACTAGAGGTGGGCCTCACTGTCCTCTAATAATATTCCCTTTACAAGAGGTGAGCCTCACTGTCTAATAATGTTCCCTTTACTAGAGGTGAGCCTCACTGTCTAATAATGTTCCCTTTACTAGAGGTGAGCCTCACTGTCTTCTAATGTTCCCTTTACTAGAGGTGAGCCTCACTGTCCTCTAATAATGTTCCCTTTACTAGAGGTGAGCCTCACTGTCCTCTAATAAGGTTCCCTTTACTAGAGATGAGCCTCACTGTCCTCCAGTAAGGTTCCCTTTACTAGAGGTGAGCCTCACTGTCTAATAATGATCCCTTTACTAGAGGTGAGCCTCACTGTCTAATAATGATCCCTTTACTAGAGGTGAGCCTCACTGTCCTCTAATAATGTTCCCTTTACTAGAGGTGATCCTCACTGTCTAATAATGATCCCTTTACTAGAGGTGAGCCTCACTGTCCTCTAATAATGTTCCCTTTACTAGAGGTGAGCCTCACTGTCCTCTAATAAGGTTCCCTTTACTAGAGGTGAGCCTCACTGTCCTCCAGTAAGGTTCCCTTTACTAGAGGTGAGCCTCACTGTCTAATCATGTTCCCTTTACTAGAGGTGAGCCTCACTGTCTAATCATGATCCCTTTACTAGAGGATGAGCCTCACTGTCTAATAATGTTCCTTTTACTAGAGGTGAGCCTCACTGTCCTCTAATAATGTTCCTTTTACTAGAGGTGAGCCTCACTGTCCTCTAATAATGTTCCCTTTACTAGAGGTGAGCCTCACTGTCCTCTAATGTTCCCTTTACTAGAGGTGAGCCTCACTGTCCTCTAATAATGTTCCCTTTACTAGAGGTGAGCCTCACTGTACTCTAATAATGTTCCCTTTACTAGAGGTGAGCCTCACTGTCTAATAATGTTCCCTTTACTAGAGGTGAGCCTCACTGTCTAATAATGTTCCCTTTACTAGAGGTGAGCCTCACTGTCTAATAATGTTCCCTTTACTAGAGGTGAGCCTCACTGTCCTCTAATAATGTTCCTTTTACTAGAGGTGAGCCTCACTGTCCTCTAATAATGTTCCCTTTACTAGAGGTGAGCCTCACTGTCCTCTAATGTTCCCTTTACTAGAGGTGAGCCTCACTGTCCTCTAATAATGTTCCCTTTACTAGAGGTGAGCCTCACTGTACTCTAATAATGTTCCCTTTACTAGAGGTGAGCCTCACTGTCTAATAATGTTCCCTTTACTAGAGGTGAGCCTCACTGTCTAATAATGTTCCCTTTACTAGAGGTGAGCCTCACTGTCTAATAATGTTCCCTTTACTAGAGGTGAGCCTCACTGTCTAATAATGTTCCTTTTACTAGAGGTGAGCCTCACTGTCTAATAATGTTCCCTTTACTAGAGGTGGGCCTCACTGTCCTCTAATAATGTTCCCTTTACTAGAGGTGAGCCTCACTGTTCTCCAGTAAGGTTCCCTTTATTAGAGGTGAGCCTCACTGTCTAATCATGTTCCCTTTACTAGAGGTGAGCCTCACTGTCTAATAATGTTCCCTTTACTAGAGGTGAGCCTCACTGTCTAATAATGTTCCTTTTACTAGAGGTGAGCCTCACTGTCTAATAATGTTCCCTTAACTTGAGGTGAGCCTCACTGTCCTCTAATAATGTTCCCTTAACTTGAGGTGAGCCTCACTGTCCTCTAATAAGATTCCCTTTACTAGAGGTGGGCCTCACTGTCTAATAATGTTCCCTTCACTAGAGGTGGGCCTCACTGTTCTCTAATAAGGTTCCCTTTACTAGAGGTGAGCCTCACCCTGTACTCTAATAAGGTTCCCTTTACTAGAGGTGAGCCTCACTGTCCTCAAATAATGTACCCTTTACTAGAGGTGAGCCTCACTGTCTAATAATGTTCCCTTTACTAGAGATTAGGCTCACTGTCCTCTAATAATGTTCCCTTTACTGGAGGTGAGCCTCACCTTGTTCTCTAATAATGTTCCCTTGAGCCTCACTGTCCTCTAATAATGTTCCCTTTACTAGAGGTGAGCCTCACTGTCCTCTCACACCAAGACACAATCGTCCAGGGGAGTTTTCTACTCTTCAGCAAAAACATGCTCATTTCTTGACGCTACCCATCCCATTAGCGGGATCATTTTCGTCAGCAACCGCCGAATAGCATAGCGCCACAGTCAAATAATATTACTAGAAAATATTCATATTCATGAAATTACAAGTGCAATATTGCAAAACACAGCTTAGCCTTTTGTTAATCCACCTGTTGGCTCAGATTTAGAAATTATGCTTTACAGCGAAAGCAGTCCAAGCGTTCAAGTTTATCGAAAGCATAACATTATTTAACGGTCCTTCTGTAGCTCAGTTGGTAGAGCATGGCGCTTGTAACGCCAGGGCAGTGGGTTCGATCCCCGGGACCACCCATACGTAGAATGTATGCACACATGACTGTAAGTCGCTTTGGATAAAAGCGTCTGCTAAATGGCATATATTATTATATATTATTATTATATTATTTACACTAAGCATTAAGTAACGAAAATAAGAAAAGCAATCAAATTAATCGTTTACCTTTGATGATCTTCGGATGTTTTCATTCACGAGACCCCCAGTTACACAACAAATGTTCCTTTTGTTCCATACAGATGATTTTTATACCCAAAATATCTCTGTTTGTTTGTCGCGTTATGTTCAGAAATCCACAGGAAAAAGCGGTCACGACAACGCAGACATATATTCCAAATAACATCCATAATGTCCACAGAAACATGTCAAACATTTTTTATAATCAATCCTCAGGTTGTTTTTTAAAAATATATTCGCTAATATATCAACCCGGGTGTATAGGTTTTTCAGTTACACCGGGAGAAACTCTGTAGCGCAAAACTCACTCTGAGAGCCCCCACCTATCCACTTACGCAATGTGATCTTTCACGCTCATTTTTCAAAATAAAAGCCTGAAACTATGTCTAACGACTGTTGACACCTTAGGGAAGCCATAGAAAAATGAATCTGGTTGATATCCCTTTAAATGGAGGATAGGAAGGCATAGGAACAGAGAGGTTTCAAAATAAGAGGCACTTCCTGATTGGATTTTCCTCGGGTTTTCGCCTGCAATATCAGTTCTGTTACACTCACAGACAATATTTTTACAGTTTTGGAAATTTTAGAGTGTTTTCTATCCTAATCTGATTATATGCATATTCTAGTTTCTGGGGCTGAACAATAGGCCGTTTCAAATGGGTACGTTTTTTAGCGAAAAACGAAAATACTGCCCCCTACACGCAAAAGGTTAAACAATTAGTTACTACCTTTAACCTCTCCTGGCCAACATCCAGTGAGATTGCAGAGCGCCAAATTCAAATACAGAAATACTCATTATAAAAATTCAGAAAAGATACAACTAATTTACATAGGTTTAAAGATGAATTTCTTGTGAATCCAACTACGGTGTCAGATTTCAAAGATGCTTTACGGCGAAAGCATACCATACGATTATTTGAGGACATAGCCCAGCAGACAAATCATTTACAAACAGTAACCAGCCAAGTAGAAGAGTTACACAAGTCAGAAATAGAGATAAAATTAATCACTTACCTTTGATGATCTTCATATGTTTGCACTCAGAAGACATTAATTTATTCAATAAATGTTCCTTTTGTTCAATAAAGTCTCTATTTATATCTGAAAACCTCTGTTTTGTTTGCGCGATTTCTTCAGTAATCCACAGGCTCAAACGCAGTCATAACAGGCAGACAAAAAATCCAAATTGCATCCGTAAAGTCCATAGAAACATGTCAAATTATGTTTATATTCAATCCTCAGGTTATTTTTAGCCTAAATAATCAATAATATTTCAACCGGACAATAACGTCGTCAATATAAAAGGTAAACAAGAAAGGCATTCTTGGCCTCCCGGGTGGCGAAGTGGTCTAGGGTACTGCATCGCAGCGCTATCTGCGCCACCAGAGACTCTGGGTTCACGCCCAGGCTCTGTCGCACCCGGCCGCGTCCGTTAGGTCCGTGGGGCGACGCACAATTGGCCTAGCGTCGTCCATGTTAGGGAGGGTTTGGCCGGTAGGGATATCCTTGTCTCATCGCGCACCAGCGACTCGACTCCTGTGGCGGGCCAGGCGCTGTGCGTGCTAGCCAAGGTGTTCAGGTGCACGGTGTTTCCTCCGACACATTGGTGCGGCTGGTTTCCGGGTTGGAGGCGCTCTGTGTTAAGAAGCAGTGCGGCTTGTTTGGGTTGTGTATCGGCGGACGCATGGCTTTCAACCTTCGTCTTTCTCGAGCCCGTACGGGAGTTGTAGCGATGAGACAAGCCCGTACGTGGACGACGCTAGGCCAATTGTGCGTCGCCCCACGGACCTAACGGACGCGGCCGGGTGCGACAGAGCCTGGGCGTGAACCCAGAGTCTCTGGTGGCGCAGATAGCGCTGCGATGCAGTAATTACTAACAATTGGATACCATGAAATTGGGGAGAAAAGTGGGTAAAGAAGAAGAAAGGCACTCTCTCGGTCGCTCGCATGAAAAAGCTCTGTAACCCGGCAGGGTCCACTCATTCAGACTGCTCCTACTCCCTCATTTTTCAGAATACAAGCCTGAAACTATTTCTAAAGACTGTTGACATCTAGTGGAAGGCATAGGAACTGAGTCCTAAGTCAATGGATACTGTAATGGCATTGAATAGAAAACTACTTCCTGAATGGAAGGTTTTCGCCTGCCAAATCAGTTCTGTTATACTCAGATATTATTTTAACACTTTTGGAAACTTTAGAGTGTTTTCTATCCAAATCTACTAATTATATGCATATCCTATCTTCTGGGCCTGAGTAGACGGCAGGTTTATTTGGGCATGCTTTTCAGGCCCAAATTATTTCTTCCTCTTTTATCCTCTCTCTTGTCACATCACCTTCTCTCTTCTCTGAATCCCCCCATCTCTTGCTCCCCCTCCATCTCTCAGTGCCTGTCGTCAGTAGCCACATCTCTCCAGAGTGGTTTCCTGCCTTACTGTGAGCCTGTGTACCAGCGCTGTGTCAACCTGGTGCAGAAGACCCTTGCTCAGGCCATGGTGAGACACACACGTCCGTTGTTGTGTGAGGGACACGGGGGTGTGTGAGACACTGTTGTGTGAGGGACACAGGGATCTGTGAGACACTGTTGTGTAAGGGTCATGGGTGTGTGTGAGTGACACAGCTTGCGTTAGGGACACAGGGGTGTGAGACACTGTGGTGTGAGACACGGGGGTGTGAGACACTGTTGTGTGAGGGACACGGGGGTGTGAGAGACTGTTGTGTGAGGGACATGGGGGTGTGAGAGACTGTTGTGTGAGGGACACGGGGGTGTGAGAGACTGTTGTGTGAGGGACACGGGGGTGTGAGAGACTGTTGTGTGAGGGACACGGGGGTGTGAGAGACTGTTGTGTGAGGGACACGGGGGTGTGAGACACTGTTGTGTGAGGGACACGGAGGTGTGAGACACTGTTGTGTGAGGGACAAGGGGGTGTGAGAGACACTGTTGCGTGAGGGAGCATTTGTTTAGTGCTTGCTTTCTTGCCTGTAAACATCATATTGTTTGTGCCAGCTGGCTGTGTGAGTTGGCACTGAACACACCACAGAGAAGGGTTTTGGCACAGATAGTGTGTGTATGAGAACATTTGGGGATTATCTTCTCGCGGTTGGATTTCGTGCTTGCGGAATGTGGAATCTAATTATTTCAAATAACTATTTTCCCAAATCTAATCCACACTCTCTCCTCTTTCCATCACCCTCTGTCACACTACCTCCCCTCTCTCTCTTCCTCTACCATATATTCTATCGTCTGTCTCCCTTGTTTACTGCTCCCTTTTCCTGTCTCCCTCCCCTCTGTCTCTCCATCCAGCTCCACCAGTCCCAGCCAGACCAGTACGAGGCTCCTGATAAGGACTTTATGATTGTGGCTCTGGACCTGCTCAGTGGACTGGCCGAGGGGTTGGGCGGCAACATTGAGCAGTTGGTTGCCCGTAGCAACATCCTCACGCTCATGTACCAGTGCATGCAGGTAACCAACCAGTGACCTCAGTGTTACAGATCAACCAACCAACCAATGATCTTGCAGTGTTACAGATCAACCAACCAACCAGTGATCTTGCAGTGTTACAGATCAATCAACCAACCAGTGATCTCAGTGTTACAGTTCAACCAACCCTGACATAGTTAATCTCTCAGGTCCGTGAGTCATGACTCTCTCTGTCTCCCTATCGCTCTCTCTGTCCTCTCTATCTCTCTTAGGACAAAATGCCGGAGGTGCGGCAGAGCTCCTTTGCTCTGCTGGGTGACCTGACTAAAGCTTGTTTCCAGCATGTAAAGCCATGCATCGGTACGTACTCTATTCTCTTACACCAGACTGGCAGTAACACACAGCCTGATACTCTATTCTCTTACCCCAGACTGGCAGTAACACACAGCCTGATATTCTATTCTCTTACCCCAGACTGGCAGTAACACACAGCCTGATACTCTATTCTCTTACCCCAGACTGGCAGTAACACACAGCCTGATACTCTATTCTCTTACCCCAGACTGGCAGTAACACACAGCCTGATACTCTATTCTCTTACACCAGACTGGCAGTAACACACAGCCTGATACTCTATTCTCTTACACCAGACTGCCAGTAACACACAGCCCGATACTCTATTCTCTTACCCCAGACTGGCAGTAACACACAGCCTGATACTCTATTCTCTTACACCAGACTGGCAGTAACACACAGCCTGATACTCTATTCTCTTACCCCAGACTGGCAGTAACACACAGCCTGATACTCTATTCTCTTACCCCAGACTGGCAGTAACACACAGCCTGATACTCTATTCTCTTACACCAGACTGGCAGTAACACACAGCCTGATACTCTATTCTCTTACCCCAGACTGGCAGTAACACACAGCCTGATACTCTATTCTCTTACCCCAGACTGGCAGTAACACACAGCCTGATACTCTATTCTCTTACCCCAGACTGGCAGTAACACACAGCCTGATACTCTATTCTCTTACCCCAGACTGGCAGTAACACACAGCCTGATACTCTATTCTCTTACCCCAGACTGGCAGTAACACACAGCCTGATACTCTATTCTCTTACACCAGACTGGCAGTAACACACAGCCTGATACTCTATTCTCTTACACCAGACTGGCAGTAACACACAGCCTGATACTCTATTCTCTTACCCCAGACTGGCAGTAACACACAGCCTGATACTCTATTCTCTTACACCAGACTGGCAGTAACAAACCGGCTGATATACAAGATGTGTGTAGTAGTCTGAATGACAGGTTATCAGTTACCAATGATTTAAGCTTCTATCTCTTTCTCTTCTGTGCAGCTGATTTCATGCCTATACTAGGCACTAATCTGAACCCAGAGTTGATATCAGTGTGCAACAATGCAACGTGGGCAATCGGAGAGATATCTATACAAATGGGTGAGTGTCTGGAAATTGTCAGAAAGAGGTCACACATACCAGCTTGGATACATTCTCATGAATGTGTGTTACACCTCCCTGACCTCCCTTCCCCTCTCCCCAGGGGCTGAGATGCAGCCCTATGTGACCATGGTGCTGCACCAGCTGGTTGAGATCATCAACAGGCCCAACACCCCAAAGACCCTGCTGGAGAACACAGGTACCACCACAAGGTGGCGCTGCAGGCTGTGCTGAACCTGCCATCCACACAGGGAGATGTTACACAGCACAGTCAGTCAGGGCCACTCTGGGTGCGCCCCAATGAAATCTCCTTTCTCCCAAAGTGTGCACTCGTTCAATTCCCTTCATGGATTTGAAGGGAAATTACTGGTATATGAAAACTCCTCGTTGCCCATGCCAACACCAATCCAATGCTTTTAAATGTCTGGGGAGTAGTGAACGAGTGCAGACTTCAGGAAGAAGGAGACGTTATTGGGACACCCTCTGACTGGAGTGGAGGCCATTAATCTCCATCTGAAAGCCTCCCCATGCTCTGGGCCTTACAGGTTTTGCCGGTTTCAACCAAACATCCCAACTATTTGGACCCAATGATCTATGGCTTAGAGGCTGTGTTTATGGGCTGTTGGATCCCTGCTGAAAGAAATGAAATGTGGCTGAGGTGGAAAGAGGGAAAGAAAGGAGGGGAGAAAGAGTGACAGATTAAGTATTTGTTCCTCATGGAGTAAGAATCTGGGGAAATGCCAAAACCGAGCAAACCCTGTAAGTGTACAGTCTTGGCATTATTAACTGAAATGGATTGATTCTGTTGCACTGTTGGTTGTCAGATTTTTCTAGCTTTATTTCCCTTGAAGTGAAGTTGAAGTGTTGAGCAGCATCAATAGGTGACCATAAGGTCTTAACTGAGACAGTGGAGTGTATAGCTAAATGCTTCAAGAGTTTTCATACGGTTAATTTGACAAACTGAATGTTTACTGAACACTCTGATGATGATGATGATCATCAATAATAATAATAATAATAACTAGTCGTCTTTGCTGACTGAGGAAAGAGCTAATCCCATCCTAAACCTTTTTTGGGGTGTTGAGAGAAATGTTATAGCGCCTATACTTATAAAACAAACCTTTGGTTACACTCTGCTTTTATTTAGATGCTCTAGTCGAATTGGAAACCGTGTTTGGGTGATCCACAATGGCCGCCGACTTGAAACTAGAACCCAAACTGAGCCAAAATGAGGGTGAAGTGTAACCTGCCTAACCCCACTACACCCCCCCCCCCCCAGTAAAACTAGGGAATTTGTAGATGTTGTTCCTGTTTGTTTGTCAGTTTATTTGTTGTTTTTAGTTGGTTTTTCTTTTAAATGTGAATGCATATCTGCCAATATATGTTGAATGTTTAGTTAAAGGATGGCAAACGTTTGATGCAGGATAGGTGATGGATTGATGGAGCCATAGGGCTATGCTGTTCAGCTCAGTCCACTGCCATTCTATTTTAGTATGATAAATCAAAACATAATCAACTTGGTTTCCTTTGGGTTGTTTCATACAAGAACTCTCCTAATCTTCATTTTCAGCTAACCTCAAAACATTCAGAAAATGTATTCATTTTGATTCTCTTATAGCTCACCAATTTGATCCTTCAAAGCACTTTAAAACACACATACAGTATAAAGTCACATCAACACTGTTGAGGTGGATGGGGTTTGAGGCCATATACAGTGCCTTCAGAAAGTATTCACACCCCTTGTTTTCCACATTTTGTTGTGTTACAGCCTGCATTTAAAATAGATTTTTTTGGTCACTGGTCTGGTATTAATTACACTTTAGATGGTGTGTCAATAAACCAAGTCACTACAAAGATGCAGTTGTCCTTCCCAACTCAGTTGCCGGAGAGGAAGGACACCGCTCATGGATTTCACCATGAGGTCAATGGAGACTTTAAAACATGTACAGAATTTAATGGCTGTGACAGGAGAAAACTGATGATGCCTCAACAACATTGTAGTTATTCCACAATACTAACCTAATTGACAGTGAAAATAATACAAATATTCCAAAACATGCATCCTGTTTCCAACAAGGCACTAAATTAATACTGCTACAAATGTGGAAAAGCAATTAACTTTTTGTCCTGAGTACAACGTGCAAATCCAATACAACACATTACTTAATACCACTCTCCATATTTTCAAGCATAGTTGCTCCATCGTGTTATGGGTATGCTTGTAATTGTTGGGGAGTTTTTCGGGATAAAAAATTAAGTGGAATGAAGCTAAGCACAGGTGGAAATCCTGGAGTAAATCTGGTTCAGTCTGCTTTCCACCAGACACTGGGAGATGAATTCACCTTTCAGCAGGACAAGAACCTAAAACACAATTCCAAATCTACACTGGAGTTGCTTATCAAGAAGACACTGAATGTTCCTGAGTGGCCAAGTTAGTTTTGACTTTGAAAAATCTATTGCAAGACCTGCAAATGTTTGTCTAGCAATGATCAACAACCAACTTGCTAAAGCTTGACATATTTTTTAAAAGGATAATGGGCAGATGTTGCACAATCCAGGTGTGGAAAGCTCTTAGAGAAATACCTAGAAAGACTCACAGCTGTAATCGCTGCCAAAGGTGCTTCTAGTATTGACTCAGGAGTGTGAATTCTTAATATTTCTGTGTTTAATTTTCAATACATTTGCAAACATAAAAATAAATAACTTTTTAATGTTGTCGTTATGAGGTATTGTGTGTAGATGGGTGAGGAAAAACAAACAATTGAATACATTTTGAATACAGGCTGTAACACAACAAATGAGAAAGTCGAAGGGTATGAGTACTTTCTGAAGGCACTGTATAGCTATAACCCCTCCCCTCCATCCTCATTTGCAGCCAATGAGCCTATCCTGCACTGAACTTTATTTCTAATGAGCCTATCATCTGCTTTCTGCATGTCTCATTGGACTGTTCATAAATGCCTGTTTCTTAATGAGAATGTTGCATAGTTTTGTGTCTCTTAAACGTAGGTCCTCCTCTCTGTCTCCTCATAAGAACCTGCTGTACCGGATACTAGTCTCCTCCCATGTAGTTGGTCATTTCTGTACAACCAAAAAAAGAAGAAACGTTTTTCTGTTTCTTATGGAAAGATTAACCTTTTTGTGAGTTTTAAGGGAGAAACCTCTGAAAGCTCAATTCCCAGCTGCCAACTTTGAGAAGAATAAGAACCTTGTAAACATTCCATACTGGCATTTGGCTAACTAATGACTTTACACTTTAAAGTTAGACGAAGAACATTTAATTTAACATTTTGGAAAGGGGAGTTTGTCGTAAGAGAACAGAGGCCATTTCAACATTGATATTTCTGACGTCCGAGCAGGCATGTTGCTGTTTGATTGATATTGTGTTGTCAAAGTGTTCTCCCTTAAACGAGGTGTTTGTTTTTAGTGCCATACTATTGTCTACACGGGGCAGTAATAATCAACACTAGTGAATTCTTCTGTTTATTATCATACATGGATTCTGTTGATTTATGTTTCTGAGTTGTTTGTTTTTTCTTTATTTTTTCTCCTCATTGCTCATGTCTTGGTTGGCGTTTGGTGGTGTATAACCGTGATTGCGTTACCTTAGCAATAACAATTGGTCGTCTTGGTTACGTTTGTCCTCAAGAGGTGGCACCCATGCTACAGCAGTTTATAAGACCCTGGTGTGTATTATTCAATCTTTTATTTAATTCATATTCCTATCCTCTTTCCTCATGTCTGTCTCTTCCTGTCTCTCTCTTCTTCCCTGTCTCTGTCTTTCTCTCTTCCTCCGTCTCTTTCTTTCTGAAATAAGTATTTTCTGTTTCTCCTGAATCAGTCCGTAATCATTGCCAACCATGTGACTAATCCAGTCCTCTTTTAGGTCCTCTGTCTGTGATGTATTTTGCTTCAGTAGCACCTTCATGTATTTTATACATTACTGGTTTATTTATTTTACAGTTTGTCATTGTTAATTGTCGCTAACTACTAATTAGTGCATGGGATTCGATTGTCACATGCCTGCTGGTTCAGAAGGGGAAAACAAAAGGCTTCCCTAAAATTCCCAAAGCATACCACAAAAAATTTCCCAAAGCATTCTCAGAGCACCCCCCCCCCCGTCCACTAGTCATCCAGCTGCATGTTCCTATCCCAGAATTCCTCAACTTCCTTTAAGAAAAAAAGTTAATATAAAAAGATTTAGCATTTATAATGTGCAATAGTAAAGGTTAACCTAAATGCCATATGGGCCAAAGTTAAGTTATTTTAAAAGTGATAAAACCGTTTTTAGTGACTTACTCGTAAGTGTATAGTTAAGTGCGTTAACACAACATTTCAGAAGGACCGGTTTGTTTGATGTGCATGCACCAGTCTGATACTGTTTTAAATTATCTGAGAGAAATAATTTTCTCCCCACAAGAATATTTTGTACCTTCCGAAGTAGTCTTTGGTGAAAGTAGTTCTGATAATATCAAATCTTCTAAAGGTCTAAAATTAATTATTGTAGATTGAATTCACAAGTATGAAGTAAAAATGGCAAGTTGTCTTTTTAAAAATATATTATAGGTTATTTTTCTTTTTTTAGTTGCCATACATACAATCAACAAACCTTGAGGCAATATATGTAGTATTTTTATATTTTGGAAGGTATTCTATTTATCCATAGTGGAATTTATTGTGTTAACAGGTAATATGATTTACCTATGCAAGTTCAATTACATTATTGAATACAGTCAATGGTCATTTCAGAGTGCTGTAAGGGTATTGAATTGTAATGCTATGCAGTTGCTTTAAGGCAGCCCCTCTGGCCTGGTGTAAAACGTGGCTGTTCCTGTTGACAGGTGCACCTCTCTAAGGAACATAAGAGACAATGAGGAAAAAGACTCGGCGTTCCGAGGCATCTGCACTATGATCAGTGTCAACCCTGGAGGAGTGGTACAGGTGAGGCCCCCGGGCATTGCTGCCCTCTAGAGTATAACATAGGAACTGCACTTCTCTTCTTCTCATGGCCCATCAGTTGAGGACTAAGAAAAATACAGGAACTGCATTACTGGTTATATGGCCCCTGAGTGAGTGATGTTTGCAGAGAAACTCTTGTTGTCTCAAGGCAGACCTTTACTCTCATTTTCTCCAGGACTTTATATTTTTCTGTGATGCAGTTGCCTCGTGGGTAAATCCAAAGGATGATCTGCGAGACATGTTCGGCAAGGTAAAAACTGATAACTCTGCCACGTAGTCTTGTAGACTCGAGGCCCGATCTGTGTAAGGGGAAGGAGTGAATATCCTGATTCACAATGTGTGCATGCGTGGCTTTGTGCTAATTGTTGTTTGATATTTTCAGATCCTCCATGGGTTCAAGAACCAGGTGGGCGAGGATAACTGGAGGCGTTTCTCAGACCAGTTCCCACTGCCTCTGAAGGAACGGCTGGCGGCCTTCTACGGGGTGTAATGCTTTCCATAGGAACATACCTGTTCAAGGGGGTACTTTGCACATCCATGGTCAAATCTAATTATAGAGCCGAGAGATCCTATCCAAGGCACTTTAGTGTCTGTTTGTTAGCCACCTTATTTGAGCAAAATGATAAGCAAGCGAAATTGGGAAGGTTTATTCCTAATTTGGCTTACTTAATAATATTGTTCTCACTCTGTGTTTCCAGGTCATTCACTATGGGAGACGACTGACGGGGAACCTCTTATACCCAGGGAACATGTTACCCTTTACTGGGGGTAGGGTCTGCCAGCTGGGGAGGGAGGGGGGTACGGACCGGGACCCTCCTCAACCTTCTTGACGGGCGGGGTGGGAGGGAGGTGTTAGCCAGCAGAGGCAGTCAACGCCCCCCAAGCAACAGGCGAGGGGGACACGGGGGAACCAGCAGGCTAACTTAATCAAGGGAGGAAACATTTATTTAATAATTTCAACATCTCATTCAGAAATGAAAAGACATTGTCAGCGTAACCATTTTTGTTTTCTCTTTTTATTTTGTCATTCGAGCTCTCCAGCGACTCTACTACTGAGTGGACATTTGAATCAAAATGCAGGAAAAAAAACAATGCAAAACTTTGTAAATGCTTCTGTTGTTTAGTTGTGGTAAAATCATGACTTTATACTTACCAGGGGGGGATAGTGCTGATTGAGGGTCCGATTTCAGTTAAGAGCTTTTAAATCTATTCGTACCGACCGGAAAGTGCCACTCAGAGATAAGTGTTGGGGGAGCGAGTGTAGAACTAGAGAGAATGATACCGACCATAGAATTGATATGGGGGTGGTTATAAAATAGCGTAGCAGGCATAGAAATGACATTAAAAGTCTCAAAGAAAACAACATAGCAGCTGTCCTCAACTGCCGGGGGGGACACAAACGGCCTTTGCATATCTTCGAATAACAATAGCAGGCTATCATTTATTGTAGTCATCAATCAAAGCAATTGCATTGAGTTAATGAAAGAAAAATTGGTAGTGGCATATTTAAAGTAATAGAGTAATAAACAGTATTTTTATGGCAGGTCAGAAGCTGTGTTGAATAAACCATTCAGTCAAACACGTCAGACAGAAAGAGTGCATATGATTCTATATTTGTTGTGGTTGAAAGTGACTTGTCTTAAAAACAGGAAAATAACTAAGTAGCATGCTTACATCAGTGGGAAGTGGGTAAGGAGGGTGTACATCAGTAGAGTCATCAGATAGTTGTGGTATTTCTTGCATAGCCTTGTGATAAGGTTTCTTAAACAAACATGTAGTTTGTCCTTTTTCAGTTTTCTGTCCGCCCACCACCCCCTATGTTTACCAGACGTTTTCCAGTCAGTGTCTAGCATGAACTGGGTTTACATACATACAATATAGAAACATACAAGTCTGATATTGATATTCTCATCTAGTTGAATCCATATACTGTGGCAGGGTTTTGGTTGTGATTCTAAAAAGAGACCTTGAACACTGCTACATACATGTTAAAACTCTGAGGTAAACTCTCAGGCTGCCTCTGTCCTGTGGTGTGGAAGTGAAGTGTTCTGTGTGCATGGATGTTTTACTAGCTGCCATAATATCAGCTTTCCTGACCCCGTATTGTTTTAAATATCAAATTCTGTCTTTCTCACATTTGTGAAAACAGTACTTGGGCTCGATTGTGGCAACGTAAGACTATATTGTTTAACCGTGTCAAAGGGAGGGGGGTATGGAAACAGCATACAGGGCTTTAGCTGAAAATGTTCACCCTTTTGTTATTAGGACTGTAACACAAGTCCTCCTGTCTTGAAGATGTGTCTGTCTATGACCTTTGTTGGTTGTCAATCCATAACTCAACAGTAAGCAATTGTGTAAAAAAAAAAAAGAGGAGAAAAAAAAGTTTTATGTACTGTGGTTTTTTTATTATTGTTGGTTTGCTTTTTTTGTGAAAAGCATGATCTTTGAGGATGATTGTAATGACTGTTTTGAATGCAAGGTTTTGGAATGCTTGATTCCTTGCATGTTGGTGGTCCTTTTACATCCCAAACTAGACAGGGGGAGGTGCATTTCAATTGAACTAAAAAGTTAAGGAAATTCTTATTTATTCACTACCCCATTTCGCTGACATACAATATCAGACTTTTATTTTGAAAGTTCAACTTTTATCTCATACATACCTGCAGGACGATTTTCCCCTTAACCTATAACCCACGTGTACATGTATTGTTTGTTTTCTTGTTAAATACTGTGAAGTTAGAACTTAAAGAAAAAAATATGTTTTTTGTTCCTTTTTGTTTTGGTGTGTTATTCTTTTGGCTCCGTAAAGTGCAAAAGTCTTGAGGTCGTTGATTGCCTGAATGTATCCCATGGTGGGTGGGAATACAGTTTTATGCCCAGCCAACCAATCAGATTCACTCTGCAGGTCAGAGTAATTGTTGCAGTATTTTGTCTGCCTCGCAGGGCATATTAAAAGCACTTGTTCAGACAGAAAATGTATTCTGCATACTGTAGTAGACTCACACAATCACGTACTGATATAGTATTTGTTTACTGGAGACTTATACCACTAAACACCTCATGTATTACTTCACTGGGTATTCAATATTGTGTAGTCCTTTTCTTTCTCTGTGTGTGTGTGTGTGTGTGTGTGTGTGTGTGTGTGTGTGTGTGTGTGTGTGTGTGTGTGTGTGTGTGTGTGTGTGTGTGTGTGTGTGTGTGTGTGTGTGTGTGTGTGTGTGTGTGTGTGTGTGTGTGTGTGTGTGTGTGTGTGTGTGTATATGTATATACATATATATATATCACACACACGTGTGTGTGTATATATGTGTATGTGTGTACACATATATGTATGTGTATGTGTGTACACATATTTATATGTGTATATATATATATATATATGTACATACAGTGCCTTGCGAAAGTATTCGGCCCCCTTGAACTTTGCGACCTTTTGCCACATTTCAGGCTTCAAACATAAAGATATAAAACTGTATTTTTTTGTGAAGAATCAACAACAAGTGGGACACAATCATGAAGTGGAACGATATTTATTGGATATTTCAAACTTTTTTTAACAAATCAAAAACTGAAAAATTGGGCGTGCAAAATTATTCAGCCCTCTTATACTTTGTAGCGCCACCTTTTGCTGCGATTACAGCTGTAAGTCGCTTGGGGTATGTCTCTATCAGTTTTGCACATCGAGAGACTGAATTTTTTTTCCCATTCCTCCTTGCAAAACAGCTCGAGCTCAGTGAGGTTGGATGGAGAGCATTTGTGAACAGCCGTTTTCAGTTCTTTCCACAGATTCTCGATTGGATTCAGGTCTGGACTTTGACTTGGCAATTCTAACACCTGGATATGTTTATTTTTGAACCATTCCATTGTAGATTTTGCCTTATGTTTTGGATCATTGTCTTGTTGGAAGACAAATCTCCGTCCCAGTCTCAGGTCTTTTGCAGACTCCATCAGGTTTTCTTCCAGAATGGTCCTGTATTTAGCTCCATCCATCTTCCCATCAATTTTAACCATCTTCCCTGTCCTTGCTGAAGAAAAGCAGGCTCAAACCATGATGCTGCCACCACCATGTTTGACAGTGGGGATGGTGTGTTCAGGGTGATGAGCTGTGTTGCTTTTATGCCAAACATAACGTTTTGCATTGTTGCCAAAAAGTTCAATTTTGGTTTCATCTGACCAGAGCACCTTCTTCCACATGTTTGGTGTGTCTCCCAGGTGGCTTGTGGCAAACTTTAAACGACACTTTTTATGGATATCTTTAAGAAATGGCTTTCTTCTTGCCACTCTTCCATAAAGGCCAGATTTGTGCAATATACAACTGATTGTTGTCCTATGGACAGAGTCTCCCACCTCAGCTGTAGATCTCTGCAGTTCATCCAGAGTGATCATGGGCCTCTTGGCTGCATCTCTGAACAGTCTTCTCCTTGTATGAGCTGAAAGTGTAGAGGGACGGCCAGGTCTTGGTAGATTTGCAGTGGTCTGATACTCCTTCCATTTCAATATTATCGCTTGCACAGTGCTCCTTGGGATGTTTAAAGCTTGGGAAATATTTTTGTATCCAAATCCGGCTTTAAACTTCTTCACAACAGTATCTCGGACCTGCCGGGCGTGTTCCTTGTTCTTCATGATGCTCTCTGCGCTTTTAACGGACCTCTGAGACTATCACAGTGCAGGTGCATTTATACGGAGACTTGATTACACACAGGTGGATTGTATTTATCATCATTAGTCATTTAGGTCAACATTGGATCATTCAGAGATCCTCACTGAACTTCTGGAGAGAGTTTGCTGCACTGAAAGTAAAGTGGCTGAATAATTTTGCACGCCCAATTTTTCAGTTTTTGATTTGTTAAAAAAGTTTGAAATATCCAATAAATGTCGTTCCACTTCATGATTGTGTCCCACTTGTTGTTGATTCTTCACAAAAAAATACAGTTTTATATCTTTATGTTTGAAGCCTGAAATGTGGCAAAAGGTCGCAAAGTTCAAGGGGGCCGAATACTTTCGCAAGGCACTGTATATATATGTATATGTGTACATACACCGACACAGTTGAAGTCGGAAGTTTACATACACCTTAGCCAACTACATTTTAAATTCCTGACATATAATCGGAGTAAAAATTCCCTGTCTTAAGTTAGTTAGGATCACCATTTTATTTTAATAAAGTGATATGTCAGAATAATAATAGAGTGATTTATTTCAGCTTTTATTTCTTTCATCACATTCCCAGTTTGTCAGAAGTTTACATACACTCAATTAGTATTTGGTAGAATTGCCTTTGAATTGTTTAACTTGGGTTAAACTTTTAGGGTAGCCTTCCACAAGCTTCCCACAATAAGTTGGGTGAATTTGTCCCATTCCTCCTGACAGAGCTGGTGTCAGATTTGTAGGCCTCCATGCTCGCACACGCTTTTTCAGTTCTACCCATACATTTTCTTTTGGATTGAGGTCAGGGCTTTGTGATGGCCACTCCAATACCATTACTTTGTTGTCCTTAAGCCATTTTACCACAACTTTGGAAGTAGTCTTGGGGTCATTGTCCATTTGGAAGACCCATTTGCGACCAAGCTTTAACTTTCTGACTGATGTCTTGAGATGTTGCTTCAATATATCCATGTAATTTTCCTCCTCATGATGCCATCTATTTTGTGAAGTGCACCAGTCCCTCCTGCAGCATTACACCCCCACAACATGATGCTGCCACCATGTGCTTCACGGTTGGGATGATGTTCTTCGGCTTGCAAGTCTCCCCCTTTTTCCTGCAAACATGATGATGGTCATTATGGCCAAAAAGTTATATTTTTGTTTCATCAGACCAGAGGACATTTCTCCAAAAAGTATGATATTTGTCCCCATGTGCAGTTCAAACTCTAGTCTGGCTTTTTTATGGCAGTTTTGGAGCATTGGCTTCTTCCTTGCTGAGCGGCCATTCAGGTTATGTTGATATAGGACTCGTTTTTACTGAGGATATACATTTACATTTTGCACCCGTTTCCTCCAGCATCTTCACAAGGTCATTTGCTGCTGTCTGGGATTGATTTGCACTTTTCGCACCAAAGTACGTTCACTTCTAGGTTTCTCCTTCCTGAGCGGTATGATGGCTGCGTGGTCCCATGGTATTTATACTTGCGTACTATTGTTTGTACAGATGAACGTGGTACCTTCAGGCGTTTGGAAATTGCTCCCAAGGATGAACCAGACATGTGGTCTACAATTTTTTTTTTTTTTTTTTGATGTCTTGGCTGATTTGATTTTCCCATGATGTCAAGCAAAGAGGCACTGAGTTTGAAGGTAGGCCTTGAAATACATCCACAGGTACACCACCAATTGAATCAAATTATGTCAATTAGCAGATGCTTCTGAAGCCATGACATTTTCTGGAATTTTCCAAGCTGTTTAAAGGCACAATCAACTTAGTGTATGTAAACTTCTGACCCACTGGAATTGTGATACAATGAATTATAAGTTAAATAATCTGTAAACAATTGTTGGGAAAAATTACTTGTCATGCACAAAGTAGGTGTCCTCACGGACATGCCAAAACTATAGTTTGTGAACAAGAAATTTGTGGAGTTGTTGAAAAACAAGTTTTAATGACTCCAACCTAGGTGTATGGAAACTTCCAGTGTGTGTGTTTGACCTGTTTTTAAAGATAAGATTCCCAATATCTTTAATCCTCTAAAAGATAATTGGTGTGAACTATGCCTGGAGATGAAATACTGCAGACGCTCATGTATTGCCACAAAACCTTTCCAAAGGCAACAATCTTTAACTTAGATGAATAGGTAATTAAAATAAAATATATTTAAGCCTCCTTGAATCTTTATTATACAGTGTATTTTTATTTTTTATTAATTGGATGGTTGTTTTGAACATATTTAGACATTTTAACACTTGTAACAACAAAAACATGGGTTATTTCAAGTTAGCCTGGATCCAAACTGAATTGCTCTTCTTTTTTTCACCAGGCTAATATCAAGTAGCACAAAAAGACGGAATGGGATATATGGAGGCGCTTGTTTCTGTAGTTCTTGTTTTTGTGCCACACCTTTGTCCTAGAGTGGACATTACTTTGTCTTTGTCACATTCCAGCTGTTTGGCATGTCAAAAATTGGAGGACGCATGGCTTGATTGGTTCTGTCCTACTGCGATTTATCACACTGAATTAAAAACAACTAAAACATATAGGGCCTGTTTCCCAGACACATTTTAAACCTAAGTGCTAAGCTTCATTTGTGTCCAGGAAACCGTCCCAAGAGAATATGAAAAGAAAAATACATAGAACAATCACTGTTCGTGTGCCGTCTTAATGACATAGCCGCTGCTATAATGTGTAGCTTCTGTACTTGAATATTTGTTTGTAGTAAAATCAGGAGATCTGTGTTTACCGTTATTGGTTCCAAATGTATGCCTTTTTCCATCTCCCTTTACCGATAAGAGCTTATTAAGCCCACGCTAACCCTAAACTACAGAGGATGTTCCTGTCTATGGGAGTTCAGTTCACTAATGTTTGATATGTGTGCTAACTCACAATAAGGCACTGAGATGTACACACACCCAGGGTCAGTGTGAAATAATAATTGTAACTAGGTAAGCTCATGCATTCAAATTTAGCTACAATTTGGAGGAATAAGAATATACAATTGGGAAGAGTTAACTTGCACATAATGAATGCAACTGTGGCAAAGTGATTGTAAGACATGTCTAGATAGTTAATGTAATATGTACATGATGCCTTAATGATAACTGAATGATTTAGCTGGGGATTCGTAATGGCTGGTAATTTTCAATAATTAAAAAAGACCTTGCACATTAGGCCAAACACAAATATGCTCATGGCATCTTACAGCTATGTTTGTGTTTTTGAAGTCTTTAATTTTGAAGAACAGGGGGGGAAATCTTTTAAAAATCATAGACTATTAGAATGTCTCTAAAGAGCGACGACCGCCCCTAAAAGCAACTTCTCGTTTTGAAAACAGCTATTTTGGCATCTATGAGTCAAACATTTATTCTAATCAAAATTGAATACAAGGTGTAAATAGGATAATTTGGTCATAAAGTCAGTCTCATCCATAACAGATTTGCGAGATGATGGTGAAAAAAGTGTCATGGATTGAAAGGTCCCATAAATTCATTAGGTTTGGGTTTTTTCAATCCTGCAGCAGACAGCACCCAAGTTATCATCATTTCGCAGCACAGCTGCACTGACCCTATCGTAATGCCCATGGTCCATTTGGTTTGACATTCAATATCCCTATGAGGCTAGTTAGGGTACATCAGTAAATTACACAATGTAAATCAGAAAATATGTTCAGGTCAATAGCTTCACATCTCAATTACTTAACCTCAAATTACTATAAATGGTAGAAATTCATATACAAATATAAAAAAAAAAACATTTAATGAGACAACTAAAAATGTGGAACAATAAAATATTTTCCCATTTACATTGTAATTTATTGGTGTTCACTAAATAGCCCCAGAGGTGGGCTATCCATTGTCAAACCAACTTTGCCATGGTCACACACTAGCCTGCTGAAGCTAATTGGAGAAAGAAGTTGGCTAGTGCTAGCTAGCCTAGGTTACTTCAAGACACACGACCTGGTTAGGCTGCTTCAAGTTATCCAACAGAGTGAATGTACAAACGCTTGCCACATGCGAACACCCACGAGACATCCACATTAACCCCTCCCCCCAAGACTACTCTTTTGGCTTCAGTCATGGCCGCTGCATTTCTTAATGACCAAAACAAAAAATTAGGCCAAATCAGGAATTTCAGCCCCCCTTTAAAGAACACCTGTAACAATAGCCTGTGACTTTCATTTAGCCATAAGAAAACAACTTTACAAGAATTTCTCCAAGTCTGCCTTCACCCGTTTTTGCTGAATAATGTGAGAGAAACTTCTTCTTTTTGAAATAGTGAATATGGTTTCAAATGTTTTTATAAACTGCTGAATTTTAAGGTTAAATAATAAGAATAATTTAGGGGGCCACCAAATATTTTGGATCATGTGAAGAATCTTTATTGTACTGTAGTGATTTTGTAATGATATTTGTATAAAGATGTGAATGGTAATCACTGCTTGGATCTGTACATTGTTGAGAATAAATTGTTCACAAAATCTGGGACTGCTGTTTTCTGTTACTGTGTGTTAGATTTTTAAATGCACTTTAAATAAAGTTTGATGTGATCTGTCTAATGGTTTTTAGCCTGATAATATCAGGTTGGATAGACCAGAGTTAATGACCCCCATTGGCCCCATACTTTCATCCACCACTCACAACATATTTAGTAGTGACAAAGATGGCCAAGGTGGCTGTGTAGATGACTGAGTCATGATTTTAGTGTAATGTCCCTGTGGAAGATCATTTTGCAACCTTGAAGTGTTTATGAGATCAACATTGTCAGGGAAATATCTCGGCCTCATACTGTTATCAAAGTTTATTGGACGCATACATACATTTGCAGATATCACAGGTCTCAGCGAAATTCTTGTTTCAACAGTGCAGTAATACCTAGTAGAACAAGACAATACACACATAAAACAAAAAAAATGTATTAAATATCTTGATCATAAGGAAGTGGCAGCCAGGATGGATGCCCTCTGTTATCAAATTTGATCTGGCACATGTTTTGTGAGCAACCTGAATTGGGGCGGCAGGGGAGCCTAGTGGTTAGAGTGTTGGACTAGTAACCGAAAGGTTGCAAGTTCAAATCCCCGAGCTGACAAGGTACAAATCTGTCGTTCTACCCCTGGCAGTTAACTCACTGTTCCTAGGCAGTCATTGAAAATAAGAATTTGTTCTTAATTGACTTGCCTAGTTAAATAAAGGTACAATTTAAAAAAAAATAACAGTGAAATGCTTACTTACAGGCTGTTCCCAACAATACAGAGAAAAGAAAATGGTGAAATCATACGAAAGTAAAACCTGAAATAATAAAAGTAATAGATACACAATGAGTAGCGATAACTTGGCTATATACAAGGGTCACCAAGCGCAATATAGCTTCAGCATGTAAATCAGCTAGAAAGATGTGTCGGCATCGAGTAATTGTCTTTGGCCCCCTCCCAGTTAGGGGGAGTGATGAGCTTGACAGCAGAGTCTCACAACTCAATCGCTGGTTGAAAACTCTTTTCTGCCCCTCCCAAAATATAGAATTTGTAGATAATTGGCCTTCTTTCTGGGACTCATCCACAAACAGGACCAAGCCTGGCCTGCTGAGGAGTGATGGACTCCATCCTAGCTGGAGGGGTGCTCTCTCCTCTAGCTCCACAATGAAATAGGGTGCAGGCCAGGCAGCAGGCTGTTAGCCAGCCTGACAGCTTAGTGGGATCTGCCACTAGCAACATCAGTGTAGCTCAGCTATCCCCATTGAGACCGTGTCTGTGCCTCAACCTAGGTTGTGCAAAACTAAACATGGCGGTATTCGCCTTAGCAATCTCCCTAGGATAAAGACCTCCATTCCTGTCATTATTGAAAGAGATGGTGATACCTCTCATCTCAAAATAGGGCTACTTAATGTTACATCCCTCACTTCAAAGGCAGTTATAGTCAATGAACAATCTTGATGTGATTGGCCTGACTGAAACATGGCTTAAGCCTGATGAATTTACTGTGTTAAATGAGGCCTCACTTCCTGGTTACACTAGTGACCAAATCCCCCGTGCATTCCGCAAAGGCGGAGGTGTTGCTAACATTTACGATAGCAAATTTCAATTTACAAAAAATAAATATGGCGTTTTCATCTTTTGAGCTTCTAGTCATGAAATCTATGCAGCCTACTCAATCACTTTTTATTGCTACTGTTTACAGGCCTCCTGGGCCATATACAGCGTTCCTCACTGAGTACCCTGAATTCCTATCGGACCTTGTAGTCATGGCAGATAATATTATAATTTTTGGTGATTTTAATATTCACATGGAAAAGTCCACAGACCCACTCCAAAAGGCTTTCGGAGCCATCACTCAGTGGGTTTTGTCCAACATGTCTCTGGACCAACTCACTGTCACAGTCATACTCTGGACCTAGTTTTGTCCCATGGATTGTGGATCTTAATGTTTTCCCTCATAATCCTGTACTATCGGACCACCATTTTATTACATTTGCAATCGCAACAAATAATCTGCTCAGACCACAACCAGGGAGCATCAAAAGTCGTGCTATAAATTCTCAGACAACACAAAGATTCCTTGATGCCCTTCCAGACTCCCTCTGCCTACCCTACCCAATCCAAGGACAGGTAGGCAGACCATTCCATATAAATGGAGCTCTATAGGAGAAAGCCCTGCCTCCAGCTGTTTGATTAGAAATTCTAGGGACAATTAGGAGGCCTGCGTCTTGTGACCGTAGCGTACGTGTAGGTATGTACGGCAGGACCAAATCAGAGACATGGGTAGGAGCAAGCCCATGTAATGCTTTGTAGGTTAGCAGTAAAACCTTGAAATCAGCCCTTGCCTTGACATGAAGCCAGTGTAGGGAGGCTAGCACTGGAGTAATATGATCAATTTTTTTGGTTCTAGTCAGGATTCTAGCAGCCGTATTTAGCACTAACTAAAGTTTATTTTGTGCTTTATCCAGGTAGCCGGAAAGTAGAGCATTGCAGTAGTCTAACCTAGAAGTGACAAAAGCATGGATTAATTTTTCTGCGTTATTTTTGGACAGAAAGTTTCTGATTTTTGCAATGTTACGTAGATGGAAAAAAGCTGTCATTGAAACAGTCTTGATATGATCTTCAAAAGAGAGATCAGGGTCCAGAGTAACGCCGAGGTCCTTCACGGTTTTATTTGAGACGACTGTACAACCATTAAGATTAATTAGCAGATTCAACAGAAGATCTCTTTGTTTCTTGGGACCTAGAACAAGCATCTCTGTTTTGTCCGAGTTTAAAAGTAGAAAGTTTGCAGCCATCCACTTCCTTTTGTCTGAAACACATGCTTGTAGCGAGGGCAATTTTGGGGCTTCACCATGTTTCATTGAAATGTACAGCTGTGTGTCATCCGCATAGCAGTGAAAGTTAACATGTTTTCGAATGACATCCCCAAGAGGTAAAATATATAGTGAAAACAATAGTGGTCCTAAAACGGAACCTTGAGGAACACCAACATTTACAGTTGATTTGTAAGAGGACGAAACATTCACAGAGACAAACTGATATCTTTCCGACAGATAAGATCTAAACCAGGCCAGAACTTGTCCGTGTAGACCAATTTGGGTTTCCAATTTCTCCAAAAGAATGTGGTGATCGATGGTATCAAAAGCAGCACTAATGTCTAGGAGCACGAGGACAGATGCAGAGCCTCGGTCTGATGCCATTAAAAGGTCTACGGAGCTGTGAGGGGAACGGCACCTCAGTACCTCCAGGCTCTGATCAGGCCCTACACCCAAACAAGGGCACTGCGTTCATCCACCTCTGGCCTGCTCGCCTCCCTACCACTGAGGAAGTACAGCTCCCGCTCAGCCCAGTCAAAACTGTTCGCTGCTCTGGCCCCCCCAATGGTGGAACAAACTCCCTCACGACGCCAGGACAGCGGAGTCAATCACCACCTTCCGGAGACACCTGAAACCCCACCTCTTTAAGGAATACCTAGGATAGGATAAGTATCCCTCTCACCCCCCCCCCCCCCTTTAAGATTTAGATGCACTATTGTAAAGTGACTGTTCCACTGGATGTCTTAAGGTGAATGCACCAATTTGTAAGTCGCTCTGGATAAGAGCGTCTGCTAAATGACTTAAATGTAAAATGATGTAAATGTCATTTACCACCTTCACAAGTGCAGTCTCAGTGCTATGATGGGGTCTAAAAACCAGACTGAAGCATTTCGTATACATTGTTTGTCTTCTGACTCAGACACAGACTCTGTCTCAACCTTTAAGTCTTTACTGAAGACTCATCTCTTCAGTGGGTCATATGATTGAGTGTAGTCTGGCCCAGGAGTGTGAAGGTGAACGGAAAGGCTCTGGAGCAAGAACCACCTTTGCTGTCTCTGCCTGGCCGGTTTCCCTCTCTCCACTGGGATTCTATGCCTCTAACCTTATTACAGGGGCTGAGTCACTGGCTTACTGGTGCTCTTTCATGCCGTCCCTAGGAGGGGTGCGTCACTTGAGTGGGTTGAGTCACTGACGTGATCTTCCTGTCTGGTTTTGCGCCCGCCGTTGGGTTGTGACGTGGCGGAGATCTTTGTGGGTTATACTCGGCCTTGTCTCAGGATGTTAAGTTGGTGGTTGAAGATATCCCTCTAGTGGTGTGAGGGCTGTGCTTTGGCAAAGTGGGTGGGGTTATATTCTTCCTGTTTGGCTCTGTCCGGGGGTATCATCGGATGGGGCCACAGTGTCTCCTGACCCCTCCTGTCTCAGCCTCCAGTATTTATGCTGCAGCAGTTTATGTGTTGCGGGGCTAGAGTTAGTTTGTTATATCTGGTGTACTTCTACTGTCTTATCTGGTGTCCTGTGTGAATTTAAGTATGCTCTCTCTAATTATCTCTTTCTCTCTTTCTTTCTCTCTCTCGGAGGATCTGAGCCGTAGGACCATGCCTTAGGACTACCTGGCATGATGACTCCTTGCTGTCCCCTGTTCACCGGACGTGCTACCTGTCCCAGACTTGCTGTTTTCAACTCCCTAGAGAAAGCAGGAGCGGTAGAGATACTATTAATGATCAGCTATGAAAAGCCAACTGACATTTACTCCTGAGGTGCTGACTTGCTGCACCCTTGACAACTACTGTGATTATTATTATTTGACCATGCTGGTCATTTATGAACATTTGAACATATTGGCCATGTTCTGTTATAATCTCCACACGGCACAGCCAGAAGAGGACTGGCCACCCCTCATAGCCTGGTTCCTCTCTAGGTTTCTTCCTGGGTTTTGGCCTTTCTAGGGAGTTTTTCCTAGCCACTGTGCTTCTACACCTGCATTGCTTGCTGTTTGGGGTTTTAGGCTGGGTTTCTGTACAGCACTTTGAGATATCAGCTGATGTAAGAAGGGCTATATAAATACATTTGATTTGATTTACCCATACCGAGTCAATGTGCAGGGGTTCGAAGTAATTGAGGTAGATACAGAAAATACAATTTGTATTAGCCCCATGTGCCGAATACAACAGTGAAATGCTTACTTATGAGCTCCTAACCAACAATTCAATTCAACAAAAATACAGATAAGAAATAAAAGTAACAAGTAATTAAATAGCAGCAGTAAAATAACAATAGCGTGACTATATACAGGGGGGGGGCACCGGTTAGTTGAAGTAATATGTACATGTAGGTAGAGTTTTTAAAGTGACTATGCATGGATAACAACAAAGAGTAGCAGCAGTGTAAAATAGGGGGGAGGCAATTTATTAGATGTTCAGGAGTCTTATGGCTTGGGGGTAGAAGCTGTTTAGAAGCTTCTTGGACCTGGACTTGGCGCTCCGGTACGCAAGCAGGCAAGCAGAGAGAACAGTCTATGACTAGGGTGGCTGGAATCTGACAATTTTTATGGCCTTCCTCTGACACCGCCTGGTAAGTCCTGGATGGCAGGAAGCTTGGCCTCAGTGATGTACTGGGCCGTTCGCACTACCCTCTGTAATGCCTTGCGGTCAGAGGCAGAGCAGTTGCCATACCAGGCAGTGATGGAACCAGTCAGGAGGCTCTCGATGGTGCAGCTGTAGAACCTTTTGAGGATCTGAGGACCCATACCAAATCTTTTCAGTCTCCTGAGGGGGAATAGGTGTTGTCGTACCCTCTTCAAGACTGTCTTGGTGTGCTTGGACCATGTTAGTTTGTTGGTGATGTGGACACCAAGGATCTTGAAGCTCTCAACCTGCTCTACTACAGCCCCATCGATGAGAATGGGGGCATGCTCGGTCCTCTTTTTCCTGTAGTCCACAATCATCTCAGTATGTACATATATGTACACATAACTACGAATAAAATGACAGATGGTAAATTGTAGCAGCAGCGTATGGGATGAGTCAAAGTTTGTGCAAAAAGGGTCAATGCAGACTGTCCGGGAAGCTATTTAATAAACTATTTAGCATTCTTATGGTTTGGGTGTAGAAGCTGTTTGGCCCCAGTGACGTACTTGGCCATAGGCACTATCCTCTGCAGCTACTTGCGGTCAGATGCCAGGCAGTTGCCATTCCAAGCAGTCAACATCAACGTCATTTAGCAGACACACTTATCCAGAGCGACCTAAAGGAGCAATTATGGTTAATTGCCTTGCACATGGGCACATTGACAGATTTGTCACCTTTCATTTACTGGCCCAATGCTCTTAACCACTAGTCTACCTGCCTCCCATAAGATGCTCTCAATGGTGCGGCAGTAGATCTTTTTGAGGGTCTGAGGGCCCATGCCAAATCTTTTCAGACTCCAGAGATGGAAGAGGTGTGCTCGACCCTCCGTTTCTTTTTCCATGATCCTTTGTCTTGTTGACTTGACAACAACCTCTCCCTCAATGTCAACAAGACAAATCAAATGTTATTTGTCACATGCTCCGAAAACAACAGGTGCAGACCTTACCGTGAAATGCTTACTTACAACCCCTTAACCAACAATGCAGTTCAAGAAAGAGTTTTAAAAAAGATTTACTAAATAAACTAAAGTTAAAATAGTAAAATACAAATAAAAAGTAACACAAAAATAACGAGGCTATATACAGGGTGTACCGGTACCGAGTCAATGTGCGGGGGTACAGGTTAGTTGAGTTATTTTGTACATGTACTCTAGGTAGGGGAAAGAAAGAACTGTAGCAGCAACATAATGTACAAAATAAGTTACAAACAATGTGAAAAAACAAACAAAATAGCACAGTTGGTTAAGAATCCATAAAACGGCAGCCATCACCTCCAGCACCATTATACAAAGGAGCTGATCATGGAGAAAGAAACGGAGGGTCGAGCCTGCCTCTTCTATCTCTGGAGGTTGAAAAGATTTGGCATGGGCCCTCAGATCCTCAAACAGTTCTACTGCTATAGGCTGTCTCATTGTTGTTGGTGATCAGGCCTACCACTGTCTTGTCGTCAGCAAACTTAATAATGGTGCTGGAGTCGTGCACGGCCACGCGGTCATGGGTGAACAGGGAGTACAGACGGGGACTAAGTATACACCCCTGAGGGGCCACCGTGTTGCGGGTCAGTGTGGCAGATGTGTTGTTGCCTGCCCTCACCAGCTGGGGGAGTCCCGTCAGGAAGTCCAGGACCCAGTTGCATTGGGAGGTGTCCAGTCCCAGGGTCCTTACCTTAGTGATGAACTTGGAGGGCACTATAGTGCTGAACGCTGAGCTGTAGTCAATGAACAGCATTCTCACGTAGGTGTTCCTTTTGTCCAAGTGGGTAAGTGCAATAGAGATTGCGTCATCTGTGGATCTGTTGGGGCGGTGTGCGAATTTGAGTAGGTCCAGGGATATCTGTGATGATAATAATAATAATAATATATGCCATTTAGCAGACGCTTTTATCCAAAGCGACTTACAGTAATGTGTGCATACATTCTACGTATGGGTGGTCCCGGGGCCTTGAGCTTTGTGCATTTTGCCACGTCTGCGCAACCTGTGATTTCCGTGAATTTGGTTGGTCAAGATTCCCAAAGAGCCTGCAGCAGCACTCTGACGTGAAGGACAGAGAAAGTGTGCACAAGTTGACAAATGGGTCATTCCTCCCACTATGCAGTGCCTTTCGGACATCAGATAAGTCTGTGGATCAGTATATTTCTCCGCGATTGTATCGTTGGGCCAGCTGAACACAGGCTACTGCAATGACTCGTGGAAGAAGAACAGCTGCTCCATGAAAACTCCTAATAAAGTAAGCATTAGCACTACTAGCTACAGTAGCTTACTAGCTTCTGTTGAAAGATTCAGCAGTGTGTGCAGCCTTAAATAGGTACAGTGAATTGCGAAAGTATTCACCCTACTTGGCATCCTTCCCACTGTTTCGCCCCACAACCTGGAATGAAAATAGACCTTTGTGGGTTTTGTATCATTTTACTTACACAACATGCCTACCACTTTGAAGATGCAAAATATATTTTTTTTGTGACACAAACAAGAAATAAGACAAAAAAAATGAAAACTTGAGCGTGCATAACTATTCACCCTCACAAGGTCAATATTTTGTTGAAACACCTTTTGCAACAATTACAGCAGCATGTCTCTGGGATTTTGGCCTATTCTTTTGAAAACTCTGTTCATTAAGTTTTACACACACACACACACACACACACACACACACACACACACACACACACACACACACACACACACACACACACACACACACACACACACACACACACACACACACACACACACACACACACACACACACACACACACACACACCAATCTAAATAATATACTCAACTAGAAAAAATACAAATAATACATGAAAAAATAGCTTTAAGGATACCAAACTTTAGACAAGTTAAACACACCAGGCAGAAGGCTACGAAGGTTAAAGGGCAATCTATTTCGTACAAGGACAGAGCAAACACCTCACCATTGTTCCTGTAAACAGTCAAGAGATTGGTTGTATTTCTCCACCCCTCTCATAGACCGACCACAGACCGACCTTCCACTGGACCAAAAATAAAAAGTTTACATAGCTTTAAAATAAAAAAATGATGTTTATATGAGCCATGACTAGCCGTTCAAAGCATTTCATGGCTACAGATGTGAGTGCTACGGAGTGATAGTCATTTAGACGGTTACCATGGCTATTTTGCGCACAGGGACAATGGTGGTCTGCTTGAAAGGTAGGTAATTACAGAGAGAGGTTGAAAATGTACCCGAAGACACTTATAATAAAAATAATTTTATTTTATATGTTAGCCAGGAAACCTTTCCTACCTTGGCTGACATTAATCACAGTGATTTAGGACGTTTAAATAATTATAGAACCAGTCTAGAATGTCACTGCAGACCAGTAATTTGCCCAGTTCCTTTTTTGTTCCCACTATGGGTGGCGCTGTTTCCTTGTCTCTGGATTTTGGAGAAGACGAAAGGCAACTGAATTGAATCTATCTGAAGGAGGTGGAGTCTGAGGTGGGGAGGGAGAAGAAAGAGTGAGGGAAAAGGAGAAAAAAAGGAGAAAAAGCACACAACAGAAAAGGGGAGGACATTGGTGCAATTGCGTGAATATTGGTTGAATTACATTGAAGAAAATAGTTGCAGAGAGGAAGAAACCAAGATGATAACGCCCTACTTCTTACAGAATTTCTGGGTAGGTTCTGCTTTTGTTTATTTTCTTTAGCCGGGTTAGTAGGCTCAATTGTTTAGCTCAAATCCCCTATCAGTCCCGCAAGTGGATGTGATAACCGGACATTGAGACCTATTCCACAATTCGCTTAAACCCGATTCATGCGGGATCTTGCTGGTGAAATAGAAGTATCTGGGTCAACACAATGTGTTAACCCATTGCCCAGCTACTTTTCTCGGCGAATATTATTTTGCCCCCCTGGATTGGGCCTCTGTGAATGCCATTTTACACGAGTGCTGAATTGAATCCACCCCTCGTCCGGTCAATTGGTTGAATGGCTGTCACGGAGTGTCTTGAAATGTTTATGTATTTTTTTCCGTGGAACCCATTGGGGGTTTGTAGTTGTCATTCATAATCTCTACGTGTCAGTTTCTTCCGTAATGAAGTTTTCGTGAGAGTCCAGACGTTTTAACAAGTGTGTGTGTGTGTGTGAGGGGGGGTTATGCTAGTTGATTGTAACAGTGTTGCAACATTTGCCAGAATAAGAATGGCTACTTGTGTTCAGCAATCCAACAGCAGACTAAAAACTATGGGTGACAGGGTTTTCAGTTGTGTGGCTCCTCCGCTAAGGAAAGCACTTCCAGTTACTGTCTGGGCTGCTGTCTCTGGCCTCGTTGAAAGCACAGCCTGTGGCACAGCTAAAGACTGAGCTGTTCAGAAAACTTTTTAAGGCCATATGCTAATTATGTTCTCTGTCCACCAGATCTTGTTGTTAAAATGTAACTGCATTCTAAATGTTACTGAATTACTCATTTACTCCCACCTTTGAGGCTTACTAGATAAGTAGTTGAAAGGATAGGCCTACTTTCCTTTACTACAAAGCTATCTGTGTTCAAGATATTATGTTAGTCTGTTATTATATTATATTAGTCTCTGGGTATTCTATTTTACACCATGGGTCAACCATTTGCCAGATAACATATGGATTCAAGATTTTAAGTTAACAACTATTTGGTATTATAATGACTGCTTAGGCCCCAGGTGTGCACTAGGTGTGCACTAGGTGTGCTGCAGCCACCTGCTGCTTTATTGACAGCCTAGTCTTTTTTACAATGGACTTCTGACAGGTTTTGTTTCATGCCAAATTTACATCACATATATATATACAGTAGGCCTACCATAACGTCTCCCTGACTGAAGGACACAGACAGAAAAGCAGACAGATGGATGGACGGACGGACAGACAGTGCATGTCGGCAGGGTAGCCTAGTGGTTAGAGTGTTGGACTAGTAACCGAAAGGTTGCAAGACAAATCCCTAAGCTGACAAGGTAAAAATGTGTCGTTCTGCCCCTGAACAAAGCAGTTAACCCACTGTTCCCAGGCCGTCATTGAGTTCTTCCCCTGAACAAAGCAGTTAACCCACTGTTCCCAGGCCGTCATTGAGTTCTTCCCTGAACAAAGCAGTTAACCCACTGTTCCCAGGCCGTCATTGAGTTCTGCCCCTGAACAAAGCAGTTAACCCACTGTTCCCAGGCCGTCATTGAGTTCTTCCCCTGAACAAAGCAGTTAACCCACTGTTCCCAGGCCGTCATTGAGTTCTTCCCCTGAACAAAGCAGTTAACCCACTGTTCCCAGGCCGTCATTGAGTTCTGCCCCTGAACAAAGCAGTTAACCCACTGTTCCCAGGCCGTCATTGAGTTCTGCCCCTGAACAAAGCAGTTAACCCACTGTTCCCAGGCCGTCATTGAGTTCTTCCCCTGAACAAAGCAGTTAACCAACTGTTCCCAGGCCGTCATTGAGTTCTTCCCCTGAACAAAGCAGTTAACCCACTGTTCCCAGGCCGTCATTGAGTTCTGCCCCTGAACAAAGCAGTTAACCCACTGTTCCCAGGCCGTCATTGAGTTCTTCCCCTGAACAAAGCAGTTAACCCACTGTTCCCAGGCCGTCATTGAGTTCTGCCCCTGAACAGGCAGTTAACCCACTGTTCCCAGGCCGTCATTGAGTTCTGCCCCTGAACAGGCAGTTAACCCACTGTTCCCAGGCCGTCATTGAGTTCTTCCCCTGAACAGGCAGTTAACCCACTGTTCCCAGGCCGTCATTGAGTTCTGCCCCTGAACAGGCAGTTAACCCACTGTTCCCAGGCCGTCATTGAGTTCTTCCCCTGAACAGGCAGTTAACCCACTGTTCCCAGGCCGTCATTGAGTTCTTCCCCTGAACAGGCAGTTAACCCACTGTTCCCAGGCCGTCATTGAGTTCTTCCCCTGAACAGGCAGTTAACCCCACTGTTCCCAGGCCGTCATTGAGTTCTTCCCCTGAACAGGCAGTTAACCCCACTGTTCCCAGGCCGTCATTGAGTTCTTCCCCTGAACAGGCAGTTAACCCACTGTTCCCAGGCCGTCATTGAGTTCTGCCCCTGAACAGGCAGTTAACCCACTGTTCCCAGGCCGTCATTGAGTTCTGCCCCTGAACAGGCAGTTAACCCACTGTTCCCAGGCCGTCATTGAGTTCTGCCCCTGAACAGGCAGTTAACCCACTGTTCCCAGGCCGTCATTGAGTTCTGCCCCTGAACAGGCAGTTAACCCACTGTTCCCAGGCCGTCATTGAGTTCTGCCCCTGAACAGGCAGTTAACCCACTGTTCCCAGGCCGTCATTGAGTTCTGCCCCTGAACAGGCAGTTAACCCACTGTTCCCAGGCCGTCATTGAGTTCTTCCCCTGAACAGGCAGTTAACCCACTGTTCCCAGGCCGTCATTGAAAATAAGAACGTGTTCTTAACATTTACATTTAAGTCATTTAGCAGACGCTCTTATCCAGAGCGACTCTTAACTGACTTGCCTAGTTAAATCAAGGTCAAATGGAAAGAAATGTCATGGTGTGTAATCACAGGTGGTTGTTCTTGCATTCCACAGATGTTATCTTGAGATCATATGGAAGTGGCAGCCAAGTCAGGCCAGTTTTGATGCCCTCTGTTAGGTTTCATAACAATCATAACAGTCAGTCAGCTGGACTAACCAGACCCAGAAATGAGGCCCAGCTGAGGTGGAACTGTACAGTGGAGAGGAAGGAGGCCCAAAGTATGGGATACAGCACTGTGATTAGTCTGTGGTACAGTAAGCTATGACTGTAATTGATCACTATCAATAAAGCTTAATTCATGACAATAGAACTAGGCCTAATCTTGATGTAGATTATGTAGACACAAACCACTGACTTCATGAAGACCTTTTTAAATATATTTATTTATGTTTTAGAGGAACCGGTATATGATACAAGGAAATTATTTTCAGAGAGTAGAGAAGAGCACAAGGTGTATTTTTACTCCTTACCAAGTTACAGTACATGGAAAGGAAGGAGGAAGATTTCTAACTGTTATTAGCCTAATGTGTAATAGCCTACTACACTGACTGTAGGCTACACACCTTAAGACAGTTGCCCTTATCTTGATGTAGATACATATATATATGTGTGTGTGTGTGTGTGTGTGTATTTAGGCTAAATAAATGCCACTGACTTGTTGAAGACTTTTTTTGAATATATATTTGTACTGGACTAGGGAAACTGGTATATGATAGGAGGAAATGAAGTGAAGACAGAAAGCCACAAGGTGTGTTTTTACTGACACATCACAAGCACTCTGATGTTCTCAAGTTTATGTTCTCAGGGAGAAAGGATTTGATCATGTCTGGTCACACAATCAAAATAAAAGTCCAGCCTTGATCTCTTCAGAAAACATTAGGCCTAAGCTTGAATGTCTGTGTGTTCTGGTTAGTTGTATTTGTTTACTCTTGAAAGGCTAAAGGTCACAGATGTCTACTATATAATTTAGCCTCAGCTAGCCAGTAAAATATAGGGCCTTTTTACCTAGTTTACTGAAATAAGCTCTGTGTCCAGAGAAACAACTCTGTTAGATAGTTTTTTTTAAATGACTGACTATGCACATTAACTAGGCTATAGTGCCTACCTCTTGTATAGTTAATCTAATTTCATTGGGTAAGAGTGGTATCGTTGCAAAGCTTAAGCCATCTAAGGAAAAGGGGAGAGGTGATGTGATGCATGTACTGTATCTTGAAGGCTGAGAGAGACTAAGAGCCCTGCTATCCTCTCATCTCTCAACCTACCCTCTGTGCTTAGATACAAGCCCCAAAATCACAGTGGAAGCAGAGATAAGCTGTGTGGTTAAGATGCAGGACACACACCCTCTCATATACACATTTTACTGAATTTCAAATGTGGACACGGCAGCATTTCTTCCCTCAGCTAAATAGTAACGTAGAGCTGTCATGGTACAACAGGATGCGTGAAATAATTAGTTCTAGAATTTTGTGAAGCCCGTATACTCTTCGTTCCAGTAACATGGATGGACCCAGAACTTAATTGAGCATCTGACCAATTACACAATACTTTAGTTTTTATGTTAACCTATATTACCCTCAGCTGAACAAACAAGTATTTTAGGAAAGAAGGAACACGGTCTCTGTGTGTTGCATCACTTGCTGTATCACTGCTATGCTTCCCCTTCAATGGATGTGTTACCCACACACAGCAAGGACCTGTGTTTTAAATACATCTGTTACCTCTTTCTATTCTGATTTGTCATCTTTTCTCTATATTCCCAGAAGGTTGGGTTGAGAGAGCACTACAGTGTTGTGTGTAGGCAGGGCCTGTGTGTGTGGTGAACTGTCTGTCCCCCTCAGTGTTTCATAGGAAAATAAGATGGCAGTGTGATAAGCAAATAGAGCGAAGAAGTCCAGCATCCCGGAGTCGCCTCTTCACTGTTGACATTGAGACTGGTGTTTTGCGGGTATTATTCAATGAAGCTAGCTGCCAGTTGATGACTTGTGAGGCGTCTGTTTCTCAAACTAGACGCTCTAATGTACTTGTCCTCTTGCTCAGTTGTGCACCGGGGCCTCCCACTCTTTCTATTCTGGTTAGAGCCAGTATTCACTGTTCTGTGAAGGGAGTAGTACACAGCTTTGAACGAGATCTTCAGTTTCTTGGCAATTTCTCGCATGGAATAGCCTTCATTTCTCAGAACAAGTATAGACTGATGATTTTCAGAAGAACGTTAATTGTTTCTTGCCATTTTGAGCCTGTAATTGAACCCACAAATGCTGATGCTCCAGATACTCAACTGGTCTCAAGAAGGCCATTTTTATTGCTTCTTTAATCAAATAGGAAAAACCTCCACTCATGCTGCCAAACACCCTCGTAAAACTGACTATCCTACTGATCCTTGACTTCGGCGATGTCATTTACAACAGCCTCCAACACTCTACTCAGAAAATTGGATGCAGTCTATCACAGTCCCATACGTTTTGTCACCAAAGCCCCATATAATACCCACCACTGTGATCTATATGCTCTCGTTGGCTGGTCCTTGCTACGTATTCGTCGCCATACCCACTGGCTCCAGGTCATCCATAAATCTTTGCTAGGTAAAGCGCCACCTTATCTCAGCTCACTGGTCACCATAGCAACACCCACCCGTAGCACGCGCTCCAGCAGGTATATTTCACTGGTCATCCCCAAAGCCAACAACTCCTTTGTCCGCCTTTCCTTCCAGTTCTCTGCTACCATTGACTGGAACGAATCGCAAAATCACTGAAGTTGGAGATTTATATCTCCCTCTCTAACTTTAAACAACACCTGTCAGAGAAGCTTACCGATCGCCGCAGCTGTACACAGCCCATTTGTAAATAGCCCGTCCAACCAACTACAGCCCATGTTTTGTTTGTTTTTCTGCTCTTTTGCACACCAGTATTTCTACTTGCACATCCTCATCTGCACGTACAGTTGAAGTCGAGAGTTTACATACACTTAGGTTAGAGTCATTAAAACTTGTTTTTCAACCACTCCACAAATTTCTTGTTCACAAACTATAGTTTTGGCAATCGGTTAGGACATCTACTTTGTGCATGACACAAGTCATTTTTCCAGCAATTGTTTACAGACAGATTATGTCACTTCCAGTTAATTGTATCACAATTCCAGTGGGTCAGAAGTTTATATACACTAAGTTGACTCTGCCTTTAAACAGCTTGGACAATTCCAGAAAATGATGTCATGGCTTTAGAAGCTTCTGATAGGCCAACTGACATGCTTTGATTCAATTGGAGGTGTGCCTGTGGATGTATTTCAAGGCCTACCTTCAAACTCAGTGCCTCTGCTTGATATCATGGGAAAATCAAAAGAAATCAGCCAAGACCACAGAAAAAATGGTAGACCTCCACAAGTCTGATTGGAAATTGTCCCCAAATGATTAAACGCCTGAAGGTACCATGTTCATCTGTACAAACAATAGTACGCAAGTATAAACACCATGGGACCATGCAGCCGTCATACCATTCAGGAAGGAGACTCGTTCTGTCTCCTAGAGATGAAAGTACTTTGGTGCGAAAAGTGCAAATCAATCCCAGAACAACAGCAAAGGACCATGTGAAAATGCTGTAAGAAACCGGTACAAAGTATCCATATCCACAGTAAAATGAGTCCTATATATTGACGTAACCTGAAAGGCCGCTCAGCAAGGAAGAGGTCACTGCTCCAAAACTGCCATTAAAAAGCCAGACTACGGTCTGAACTGCAAATGGGGACAAATATTGTAGTTTTTGGAGAAATGTCCTCTGGTCTGATGAAACAAAAGTAGAACTGTTTGGCCACCATGGCCATCGTTATGTTTGGAGGAAAACAGGGGAGGCTTGCAAGCTGAGAGGGGGGGGGCAGCAGCGTCATGTTGTGGGGGTGCAATGCTGCAGGAGGGACTGGTGCACTTCACAAAATAGATGGCATCATGAGAAAATAAAATGATGTGGATATATTGAAGCAACATCTCAAGACATCAGTCAGAAAGTTAAAGCTTGGTCGCAAATGGGTCTTCCAAATGGACAATTTTGCCAAAGTTGTGGCAAAATGTCTCAAGCACAACAAAATCAAGGTATTGGAGTGGCCATCACAAAGCCCTGACCTCAATCCAAAAGAAAATTTGTGGGCAGAACTGAAAAAGAATGTGTGAGCAAAGAGGCCTACAAACCTGACTCAGTTACACCCGGTCTGTCAGGAGGAATGGACCAAAATTCACCCAACTTATTGTGGGAAGCTTGTGGAAGGATACCCTAGAAGTTTGACCCAAGTTAAACAATGTAAAGGCAACTCTACCAAATAATAATTGATTGTATGTAAACTTCTGACCCGCTGGGAATGTGATGAAAGAAATAAAAGCTGAAATAAATCATTATCTCTATTCTGACATTTCACATTTCACAAAGTGGTGATCCTAACTGACCTAAAACAGAGAAATTTTACTAGGATTAAATGTCAGGGATGGTGAAAACAGAGTTTAAATGTATTTGGCTAAGGTGTATGTACATTTCCTACATCAACTGTATATCACTCCAGTGTAAATTGCTAAATTGTAATTACTTCGCCACTATTGGCCTATTTATTGCCTTATCTCCTTCACTTGCACACACTGTATATAGATTGTTCTATTTTGTTATTGACTGTACGTTTGTTTATTCCATGTGCAACTCTGTTGTTTTTTCCGTACTGGTTTGCTTTATCTTGGCCAGGTCGCAGTTGTAAATGAGAACTTGTTCTCAACTGGCCTACCTGGTGAAATAAAAAAATAAATACAAATATTGGTCACATCTACATGGTTAGCAGATGTTAATGCGCGTGTAGCGAAATGCTTGTGCTTCTAGGTCCGACAGTGCAGTAATATCTAACAAGTAATCTAACAATTTCACAACCACTACCTTACACACACACATGTAAAGGGATGAATAAGAATATGTACATATAAATATATGGATGAGCAGCATAGGCAAGATGCAGTAGATGGTATAGAATACAGTATATACGTATGAAATGAGTAATGTAGGTTATGTAATCATTATATAAAGTGGCATTGTTTAAAGTGACTAGTGATACATTTATTACATCCAATTATTAAACTGGCTTGAGATTTGAGTCAGTATGTTGGCAGCAGCCACTCAATGTTAGTGATGGCTGTTTAACAGTCCTGGAGGGCAGGTAGTTTGCCCCCGGTGATGCGTTGTGCAGACCTCCCTACTAGAGGTCGACCGATTATGATTTTTCAACACCGATACAGATTTAATCGGACAGTTATTATTATTATTTTTTATTTTATTATTTATTTGTAATAATGACAATTACAACAATACTGAATGAACACTTATTTTAACTTAATATAATACATCAATAAAATCAATTTGGCCTCAAATAAATAATGAAACATGTTCAATTAGCTTTGAATAATGCAAAAACAAACTGTTGGAGAAGAAAGTAAGAATGCAATATGTGCCATGTAAAAAAGCTAACGTTTGAGTTTCTTGCTCAGAACATGAGAACATATGAAAGTTGGTGGTTCCTTTTAACATGAGACTTCAATATTCCAAGGTAAGAGGTTTTATGTTGTAGTTAACTTAAGGTATAGAGGGCAGCATTTTCACTTGGATAAATAGCGTGCCCAATTTCAACTTCCTGCTACTCATGCCAAGAATATAAGATATGCATATTACTCATAGATTTCGATAGAAAACACCATTTCTAAAACTGTTTGAATCATGTCTGTGAGTATAACAGAACTCATGTAACAGCCAAAACCCAGAGGAATAACCGTTCAGAATTTTTGTTGTTGTTGAGGTCTGTCTGTTCAGTGAGTTCTCATTGGGAAACTTGTTTTCAGTTCCTACCGCTTCCACTGGTTGTCACCAGTCTTTGGTTGAGGTTATTCCTTTGTGCAATGAAGAAGTAGGGCCAACTAGGAACTGCGTAACACTGTTGAGAGTTGCACAAGACTTGAAAAGTAGCTTGGTTTCTTGTCTTCCTGTATTGAACACAGATAGACCAGTCTTCAATTTGATCGATTATTAATGTTTAAAAATACCTAAAGTAGTTTGAAATGTTTTGGTAATGTTTGAAATATTTTGAAGTGATGTTGCGCTGTTTTTTTCTGGATCAAACGCGCCAAATAAATTGACATTTCGGGTATATATGGATGGAATTAATCGAACAAAAGGACCAATTGTGATGTTTATGGGACATATTGGAGTGCCAATAAAAGAAGCTCGTCAAAGGTAAGCCATGTTTTATATTTTATATCTACATTTTGTGTAGCGCCTGCAAGGTTGAAAAATGCTACCCTCTTTGTTTACTGTTGTGCTATCATCAGATAATAGCTTCTTATGCTTTCGCCGAAAAGCCTTTTTAAAATCTGACAAGTTGGCTGGATTCACAACGAGTGTAGCTTTAATTTAGTGTCTTACATGTTTGATTTAATGAAAGCCCTGCATTTTCCCTGGCTTTTGGCCAAGTGGGACGCAAGCATCCCCTAACCTATAAACAACAGCCACAGTGCTAGCAAGGGGAATAACTACTCCAAGTCTCAGAGCGAGTGACGTTTGAAACGCTATTAGCGCACACCCAGCTAACTAGCTAGCCATTTCACGTCGGTTACACCAGCCATTAGGCTGATAGGCTTGAAGTCATAAACAGCGCTGTGCTTACGAAGAGCTGCTGGCAAAATGCACTAAAGTGCTGTTTGAATGAATGCTTACGAGCCTGCTGCTGCCTACCATCGCTCAGTCAGACTGCTCTATCAAATCATAGACTTAATTATATAGACACAGAAATATGAGTCATTAATATGGTCGAATCCGGAAACTATCATTTAGAAAAAAAAAACTTGATTATTTCAGTGAAATACGGAAACGTTCTGTATTTTATCTAACGGGTGGCATCCCTAAGTCTAAATATTCTTGTTACATTGCACAACATTCTTAACAACTTAACATATGTCATAATTACGTAAAATTCTGGCAAATTTAGTTCGCAATGAGCCAGGCAGCCCAAACTATTGCATATACCCTGACTCTGCGTGCAATGAACGCAAGAGAAATGACACAATTTCACCTGGTTAATATTTCCTGCTAACCTGGATTTCTTTTAGCTTAAATATGCAGGTTTAAAATGTATATACTTCTGTGTATTGATTTTAAGAAAGGCATTGGTGTTTATGGTTAGGTACAGTCGTCCAACGATTGTGCTTTTCTTCGCAAATGCAATTTTGTTAAATCATCCCCCAGCATTGCATCGATTTATATGCAATGCAGGACATGCTAGATAAACTAGTAATATCATCAACCATGTGTAGTTATAACTAGTGATTTACGAACGATATTTCTTTTTAAATAAGAAGTTTAATGCTAGCTAGCAACTTACCTTGGCTTCTACTGCATTCGCGTAACAGGCAGGCTCCTCGTGGAGTACAATGAGAGGCAGGTGGTTAGAGCGTTGGACTAGTTAACTGTAAGGTTGCAAGATTGTATCCCCCGAGCTGACAAGGTGAAAATCTGTCATTCTGCCTCTGATCAAGGCAGTTAACCCACCGTTCCTAGGCTGTCATTGAAATTAAGAATGTGCTCCTAACTGACACTAGTTAAATAAAGGTATACAGTTGCTGCCCAAAAATACAGATTTCCGATTGTTATGAATAATTGGGGCCGATTTTCAAGTTATCGGCCATTCCGATTAATTGGTCGACCTCTACTCACTACCCTCTGGAGATTCCTGCGGTTGTGGGCGGAGCAGTTGCCGTACCAGGTGGTGATTCAGCCTGACAGGATGCTCTCAATTGTGCATCTGTAAAAGTTTGAGTGTTTTCTGTGACAAGCCAAATTTCTTCAGTATCTTGACGTTCAAGAGGCGCTATTGCGCCATCTTCACCACGCTGTCTGTGTGGGTGGACCATTTCAGTTTATCAGTGATGTGTATGCCGAGGAACTTTACACCGTCTCCACTTCTGTCCCGTCAATGTGGATAGGGGGGTGCTCCCTCTGCTGTTTTTCTGAAGTCCACGATGATCTCCTTTGTTTTGTTGACATTGAGTGTGAGGTTATTTTCCTGACACCACACTCCGAGGGCCCTCACCTCCTCCCAGTAGGCTGTCTTGTCGTTGTTGGTGATCAAGCCTACCACTAGTGTCGTCTGCAAACTTGATGATTGAGTTGGAGGCGTGCATGGCCACGCAGTCATGGGTGTTCAGGGAGTACAGGAGAGGGCTGAGAATGCACCTTTGTGGGGCCCCAAAGCTGATGATCAGCGGGGTGGAGATGTTGTTTCCTACCCTCACCACCTGGGGGCGGCCCGTCAGGAAGTCCAGGACCCAGTTGCACAGGGCGGGGTCGAGACTCAGGGTCTCGAGCTTCATGACGAATTTGGAGGGTACTAATGTGTTAAATGCTGAGCTGTAGTCAATGAACAGCATTCTTACATAGGTATTCCTCTTGTCCAGATGGGTTAGGGCAGTGTGATTGCATCGTCTGTGGACCTATTGGGGCAGTAAGCAAATTGGAGTGGGTTTAGGGTGTCAGGTAGGGTGGAGGTGATATGATCCTTGACTAGTCTCTCTCAAAGCACTTCATGATGACAGAAGTGAGTGCTACGGGGTGATAGTTGTTTAGCTCAGTTACCTTAGCTTTCTTGAGGACAGGAACAATGTTGGCCTTCTTGAAGCATGTGGGCACACCAGACTGGGACAGGGATTGATTGAATGTCTGTAAACACACCAGCCAGCTGGTCTGCGCATGCTCTGAGGATGCAGCTTGGGATGCCGCTTGGGCCAGCAGCCTTGCGAGGGTTAACACGTTTTAAATGTTTTACTCACGTTGTCCACGGTGAAGGAGAGCCCACCGGTTTTCATAGCGGGCCGTGTCAGTGGCACTGTATTGTCCTGAAAGTGAGCAAATAAGTTGTTTTAATTTGTCTGGGAGCAAGACGTCGGTGTCTGCGACGGGGCTGGTTTTCTTGTAATCCGTGATTGACTGTAGATTGACATGCTGCTATCAATCCACGGTGTCTGGTTGGGGAAGGTTTTAATAGTCACTGTGGGTACAACATCAACAATGCACTTGCTAATAAACTCGCTCACCGAGTCAGTGTATATGTCAATGTTGTTGTCTGAGGATATTCGGAACATATCCCAGTCCACGTGATCAATCTTGAAGCGTGGAATCTGATTGGTCCGACCAGCATTGTACAGACCTGAGCACGGGTGTTTCCTGTTTAGTTTCTGTCTATAGCCTTGGAGCAATAAAATTGAGTCGTGGTCAGATTTGCCGAAAGGAGCACGGGGAAGGGCTTGTACCCAGCTACAATAAATGCAGCCTCAGGATATATGTTCTCCTGTTTACATAGAGTCCAGTGAAGTTCTTTCAGGGACTTTGAGGTATCTCCTTGGGTGGGGGGGTATAGATGGCTGTGATTATAAGCGAAGAGAATTCTCTTGGTAGATAATGCGGTCGGCATTTGATTGTAAGGAATTCTAGGTCAGGTGAACAAAAGGACTTGAGTTCCTGTATGTTGTTATGATTAACGACTCGTGGTGCAATCATAAGGCATACACCCCCGCCCTCCTTCTTACCAGAGAGATGTTTGTTTCTGGCAGCGCGATGCGGGATGAAACTAGGTGGCTTTATAGATTCTGATAACATATCCTGAGTGAGCCATGTTTCCGTGAAACAAAGAATGTAACAATCTCTCTGGAAGATAACCCTTGCTCGAATTTCGTCTAGCTTGTTGTCAAGAGACTGGACATTGGCGAGTAGTATACTCGTGAGCGATGTGCCCATCTATGGAGCCTGACGAGAAGACCACTCCGTCTGCCCCTTCTGTGGCGCCGTTGTTTTGGGTTGCCTACTGGGATCAGATCTATTGTCCTGGGTGGTGGTCCGAACAGAGGATCCGCTTAGGGAAAGACAAATTCCTTCTCGCAATTTTGGTAAGTTGACCTTGCTCTTATATCCAATAGTTCTTCCTGGCTGTATGTAATAATACTTAAGATTTCCTGGGGTAACAATGTAAGAAATAATACATTTAAAAAACACTAAATACTGCATAGTTTCCTGAAGCGAGGGGACCATCTCTGTCGACACAAAGTTTTCAGCTGTGCTAACATAATTGCAAAAGGGCTTTCTAATGATCAATTATACTTTTAAAATGACAAAATTGGATTAGCTAACACAACGTGCCATTGGAACACCAGAGTGATGGTTGCTGATAATGGGCCTCTGTACGCCTATGTAGATATTCCATTTGAACAAATCAGCTGTTTCCAGCTAAAATAGTAATTTACAACATTAACAATGTCTACAATGTTCTTCTGATCAATTTCATGTTTTAATGGACAAAAAAATATGTTTTTCTTTCAAAAACAATGATATTTCTAAGTGACCCCAAAGTTTAATGGTAATGTAAATGCAACATGTAATAGAGTTACAGTTCATATAAGGAAATCTGTCAATTGAAATTAATTCATTAGGCCTTAATCTATGGATTTCACATGACTGGGAATACAGATATGCATCTGTTGGTCACAAATACCTTTAAAAAAAAGTAGGAACGTGGATCAGAACCATTCAGTATCTGGTGTGACCACCATTTGCCTCATGCAGCTCAACACATCCCCTTCGCATAGGGTTGATCAGACTGTTGATTGTGGCCTGTGGAATGTTGTCCCATTCCTTCAATGGCTGTACGAAGTTGTTGGATATTGGTGTGAACTGGATCACGTCGAACACGTCAACCCAGAGCATCCCAAACATGCTCAATGTGTGACATGTCTGGTAAGTATGTAGGCCATGGAAGAACTGGGACATTTTCAGCTTCCAGGAATTGTGTACAGATCCTTGCGACATGGTGCCGTCCATTATCATGCTGAAACATGAGGGGATGGCGGCGGATTAATGGGTCTCAGGACCTCTTCACGGTATGTCTGTGCATCCAAATTGCCATTGATCAAATGCAATTGTGTTGTCAGTAGCTTATGCCTGTGCATACCTAAACCCCCTACCACCATGGGGCACTCTGTTCACGACATTGAAGTTTCCTAAAATGCGGCTGGCGGCGGCTTATGGTAGAGAAATTAACATGAAATGATCTTGCAACCAGTGGACATTCCTGCAGTCAGCATGCCAATTGCATGCTCCCTCAACTTGAGACATCTGTGGCATTGTGTTGAGACAAAACTGCACATTTTAGAGTAGCCTTTTATAGTCCCATCATAAGCTGAACCTGTGTAAGGATCATGCTGTTAATCAGCATTTTTAATCATCCATCCACCTGACAGGTGTGGCATTTCCTGGCAAAGAAGAAATGCTCACAAACAGGGATGTATACACATTTGTGGCTAAAACTTGAGAGAAATAAGCTCCTTGTGTGTTGGGGAAATTTCTGGGGTCTTTTATTTCAGCTTATGAAACATGGGACAAATACTTTAAATGTTGTTTTTATATATATTTTTCAGTGTATTAGACACACACACACACACACACACACACACACACACACACAAGGCCTAGCTACAGTACCATAGCCTCTGCCCTCTTCCTCCCTGTAAAGAGCCACTGTCCAAATAATAAGGGCTGCCTTTGTTTGTCTTTCCTTTTATTTGTTCTCCTCCACTGAGCATGGACTATGTGGTCATCACAAAATATCATGGCAGACATCGGATAGGGTAGCTCCTCTCTCTCCATGCTACTGTATTTGACACATGACAAATAAAATGTGATTTAATCTCTAACTCTGTAGAAAGGAATAGCATGTTTTTGTTTTGGGTTGTAGCCATGAGGTTGAGTTGTGAGGTCAACCGACATGGGGCCTAGCCATGTGAGAGGAGAGCTGGAGGAGTCTCTTCACTCTCCCCTGGCATCTGTGGTTGGGAGGTTTAGGTCAACATTGAGTTGGGTAACTTGGGTTACATGGGAAAGGCTACTTTCGGAGTTGAGTCAATTGATATTTTACCTCATAAGGTCAATAACTAGCCCGAGTTTCTACTGGTCAGGTCACGTTGTTAGGGAAGCTCCTGGCCCAAGACAATTGTTTCTGGGAGCACCTTGGAAAATCAGCTATTCCTCTAATGACAGAATGGTTGATTATGGGGGTGTTGTGGAGACGGTGGTAAAATATATAAGCCTAGAATGGAAGTAGCTACATGATCATGTTGTTGTGAATAGAGTACAACGAGGAGTAGGCCTCGCCCATAGACCAGCCTTCTGTTTCAGACAGGGGCGTTAGCTCAGTTTGTTCACAATGCCTGGAGGAGAAGGGGAGATGTCCTGTTTATGTAGTGTGGCTAGATGGTAGTTGTACTTGCCATGATTATTGTATATGCGTAATAATGTTAATATGCCTCGCAGACATTCTGTAATCCCACGGCCACCGGCAGGCAGACATTCTGTAATCCCACGGCCACCGGCAGGCAGACATTCTGTAATCCCACGGCCACCGGCAGGCAGACATTCTGTAATCCCACGGCCACCGGCAGGCAGACATTCTGTAATCCCACGGCCACCGGCAGGCAGACATTATGTAATCACACGGCCACCGGCAGGCAGACATTATGTAATCACACGGCCACCGGCAGGCAGACATTATGTAATCACACGGCCACCGGCAGGCAGACATTATGTAATCACACGGCCACCGGCAGGCAGACATTCTGTAATCACACGGCCATCGGCAGGCAGACATTCTGTAATCCCACGGCCATCGGCAGGCAGACATTCTGTAATCCCACGGCCATCGGCAGGCAGACATTCTGTAATCCCACGGCCATCGGCAGGCAGACATTCTGTAATCCCACGGCCATCGGCAGGCAGACATTCTGTAATCCCACGGCCATCGGCAGGCAGACATTCTGTAATCCCACGGCCATCGGCAGGCAGACATTCTGTAATCCCACGGCCATCGGCAGGCAGACATTCTGTAATCCCACGGCCACCGGCAGGCAGACATTATGTAATCACACGGCCACCGGCAGGCAGACATTATGTAATCACACGGCCACCGGCAGGCAGACATTATGTAATCACACGGCCACCGGCAGGCAGACATTATGTAATCACACGGCCACCGGCAGGCAGACATTATGTAATCACACGGCCACCGGCAGGCAGACATTCTGTAATCACACGGCCACCGGCAGGCAGACATTCTGTAATCACACGGCCACCGGCAGGCAGACATTCTGACGGTCTTATAAAGGCATCTTGATTTACACATGTTGTGAAAAGAGCCGAAGTTGTTAAACAATTTGTATGTTGATGTAGTGCCCATCACTTACTAATGTTTAAACCTCTGTGTTGAAAAGTTGTGTTTTTACTGCTGTCCCACACAAGTTTTTGTTTTTATCTACTCAACGCTTGTTTCTGACCGGGTTAAAGACTCAATCTGAGGGCTTCTAATCTCATTTTTGAGCAGTCCCAGATGTTTTCAAACAGGTTTGATTTTATTGACACAATCTGCAATGCTCTTGTGTGAGATGTGCAATGAAAAGTTTTCAGAATGTGATCACCAATAGCCAATGAGAGCTGACCAGAGAAGAAGCCAGTGAGATGCTGACGTATCACATCACCCAGAATGTGTAGACTCTGGAGCAGGAGCTATGACTACTACTAGTATGTGTATTGTACTTGCCTTTAACCAAAGTGTCAAATCGTTACAGCTCAGAAGTTCACAAGCAATGTTATTCAATTCAAAACATTGGCTATATCTTTCAACTCTGTATGGCAAGCGTGAATGTCCAACTGAACCTTTATGAGGCTGCTTTGAGCCACAGCTCGTAGCTACGTTAAATCGTATCACATCATTGTTTGGTATAGAGAATCCTCACGACCAAGTGAAGAATCATATTGTGTGTGACATGTCTGTGCCAGATGGTCATCTTGCGCAACACTATGATGGCAACACAAAACAACTACAGGATAGACAGTTGTTCAATGTGAGAGGCTCAGTGATTTTGAAAGTCCTGTAGTGTTACACTGGGCTTTTCTGTCGCCACAGAAACGGACCCTGGGCTTGTTCTAACATGAGCACTTGCGAATCTAAGGCCATGCTTGTGCTGCTGTTGTGGGAGTGGTAGCGAAGCAGCCTTTAATTTGCATGAAATTCAACATCTATTAATATGAGCAATTCCATGTTATCAGAATTATGCTTTGACTCAGCTTTTTCACTTTAAAATGTATACCAAACAAAAGCCATTGATTTCATATAGGGCTGTCCCCTACGTAAAAAATAATTGGTCAACCGAAAGTCGTCTGTTCTTTCTTCGACTAACTGCCTAACAACCAAACAATCGATCCGTTGACTAATTGCAGTCAGCCCTAATTTCAAAGTGTAATTCTATGCTCAAGGACTACCTTTAACAATTTCCACAGAAAAATGTACTATAACTCATTTAGTGGAAGAACTGTGCAGATGCAAACTTTGGAAACAGAATTAGGGCAAAATCTCTCACGTTTTTATGTGATCACATTTTCCAAAAGCTCTTATCAGCTCTGAAGTAAGATTCAAAGATGTCTTTAAAAGAAGGGGGGGTCTGCTATGACATGGCACCTTGTGTTTTGAAAAACATCTGTTTTGGTTATTAAACTAGGCCTGCAGGAAGTGAAGTGGATTTAAACCCGGTAACAGAATTACATCATGGGTCTGTGGTCTGTACAACACAGAAATGCATAATTATGGATATGAATGTCATTTCTCTTCATGTTTTAATAAGTTTGGACATCACATTGCAGCACAGTAGAGTGCAGTACAATACAGCACAATATACTGTACTATACTATATTTGTCTATACTGGACTGTACTCTGTGCTCTGCATACTGTACTGTGCTATCCAAACTTGTGAAACATGTGTTTATGATGGGTTCAGATTTGGTCCGGTCCATCTGTAGACATTAACATCAAGGGTGGACTGACCAAATTTCAATGACTTTTCAACGTCCATGGATGTTAATAAATGGAAAGGGGAGGCTCATGGGTAGGTGTCAGTAAGAACTGGGAGAGGCTGTCCAGACTGTTTTAAGACAGGAAGGGGGAAGAACATGTTATGAGCTGAACACTGCCAGTGGTAGGGAAGACGGTAGCAAGTCACCCAACTGGTTTGTGACTTCCCATAGTAGCCAATTCAGTTGCAGTAATTCCGTAACTGATTTGGTAACATAATTACGAGTTTTAATGACATAATTCATAAACAGTAATATCACTATAATTGCTAGGTCTACCATTATTTGTTACTTCTGCGTACTTTCAATATCCTCACTTCTCACGAGGGAAAGAAATTAGAAAATATCTTCACGATATGTGGGGTTTAGGTAAAGGTACACAATTTCTCCAAAACTGATGTGTTGATATTAGTTGACATGGGTCTTTATGTCAACAGTATTTTGTTGTGATGTATTTCAGATACCGTAAGACTTTTTAATGTAGATGTTTTCTAATTTCCTAAAAATAAAGACTAATGACTTTCATTTTAAACCCAATTTGATGTGCCTGCCAAGCTTCACTGCTTCTTGACACACTGCTTGCTTAGCCAGCCGCACCAATGTGTCGGAGGAAACACCGTCCAACTGATAACCAAGTCAGCTTTCAGGCGCCCGGCACTCCACAAGGAGTCACTACGATGAGACAAGGAAATCCCGGCTGGCCAAACCCTCCCCTAACCCGGACGATGCTGGGTCAATTGCGATTCAGGTGGCAATTCTGTCCCTGCTCTTCCAAAGAGAAAGTTAAGCATTTTTTTGTTCACTGCAGCAATAGAGTGGTGTTTGAACAAGGGCTTCGTACATTTTGTACAGACAAGGATGTTTTTCCATATCCTTCACTTGGTCAGTGTGGGACTGTCCACCTGGGTTTCAAGTACCGTTTGTCAACTGCTCTAAGGCTTCTTTTGGGTTCGTCACTGAATCACTTTCCACTACTGAAGAATCTGTTTTCCTTTGTTTTCACGTGTTTTCACTTGCCAAATCCATTTGATTTGCCATTGTGTACATTTCATGCTTGGCTCAAATGGTTGCTGCTATTGATGCTATTTGATGCTATTTCCCATAAATCAAATTTAGCATCATTTGTTTGACCTAAAGCAAACGGAACAATTAACACAATGTTAGTGTTGCTCAGACAGATAATTGCTAAGACCAGAGTGAAAAGCCGCAGGCCACCTCTTGTTAACTAAAGCAGGTTTTGTGACTGGAATTGGTGTAATCATCAGAGTTCAGTTCTGTACTGTCTCTCTCACACAAGGCATTGCCAAACCACAGTACCACCAGGTTTGGTACATACATGCGCACACGTGCACACACACAGTAGATAGAGAAAAGGTATACTGTAGCGTTACTGCAGTAGGAGGGGAAAGTGGAATAGACAAGTTCTAATCCCATCCATTTACATAAGCAGCAATTCATCCATAAAGTAATAACTTCCACAGGATATGGAAAGTTGTAGTCTTACTGCTGACTACATGTGGTTATATTGGCATAGAATGGATGCCTCTTATTGGCATAGAAGCCTGGCATAGAATGGCCTCTTTTGACAGGACATGGAGCAGCGTGGTGGTTGTTCCTCCCAGCCTTCAGTTAGATTTATGATTCTGTCATAGACCTTTTAGTGTTGTGGACTTACATTTACATTTAAGTCATTTAGCAGACGCTCTTATCCAGAGCGACTTACATACAGTGCCTTGCGAAAGTATTTGGCCCCCTTGAACTTTGCGACCTTTTGCCACATTTCAGGCTTCAAACATAAAGATATAAAACTGTATTTTTGTGAAGAATCAACAAGTGGGACACAATCATGAAGTGGAACGACATTTATTGGATATTTCAAACTTTTTTAACAAATCAAAAACTTCCCTGTCCCTGCTGAAGAAAAGCAGGCCCAAACCATGATGCTGCCACCACCATGTTTGACAGTGGGGATGGTGTGTTCAGGGTGATGGGCTGTGTTGCTTTTACGCCAAACATAACGTTTTGCATTTGCCAAAAAGTTCCATTTTGGTTTCATCTGACCAGAGCACCTTCTTCCACATGTTTGGTGTGTCTCCCAGGTGGCTTGTGGCAAACTTTAAACAACACTTTTTATGGATATCTTTAAGAAATGTCTTTCTTCTTTCCACTCTTCCATAAAGGCCAGATTTATGCAATATACGACTGATTGTTGTCCTATGGACAGAGTCTCCCACCTCAGCTGTAGATCTCTGCAGTTCATCCAGAGTGATCATGGGCCTCTTGGCTGCATCTCTGATCTGTCTTCTCCTTGTATGAGCTGAAAGTTTAGATGGACGGCCAGGTCTTGGTAGATTTGCAGTGGTCTGATACTCCTTCCATTTCAATATTATCGCTTGCACAGTGCTCCTTGGGATGTTTAAAGCTTGGGAAATGTTTTTGTATCCAAATCAGGCTTTAAACTTATTCACAACAGTATCTCAGACCTGCCTGGTGTGTTCCTTGTTCTTCATGATGCTCTCTGCGCTTTTAACGAACCTCTGAGACTATCACAGTGCAGGTGCATTTATACGGAGACTTGATTACACACAGGTGGATTGTATTTATCATCATTAGTCATTTAGGTCAACATTGGATCATTCAGAGATCCTCACTGAACTTCTGGAGAGAGTTTGCTGCACTGAAAGTAAAGGGGCTGAATAATTTTACACGGCCAATTTTTCAGTTTTTGATTTGTTAAAAAGGTTTGAAATATCCAATAAATGTCGTTCCACTTCATAATTGTGTCCCACTTGTTGTTGATTCTTCACAGAAAAATACAGTTTTATATCTTTGTTTGAAGCCTGAAATGTGGCAAAAGGTCAAAGTTCAAGGGGGCCGAATACTTTCGCAAGGCACTGTAGGAGTGGTAGGACATTTTGATACACTACCGTTCAAGAGTTTGGGGTCATTTAGAAATGTCCTTGTTTTCCATGAAAACATACATGAAATGAGTTACAAAATGAATAGTAAATATAGTTATGATGTTGACAAGGTTATAAATAATGATTTTTAATTGAAATATGAATTGTGTCCTTCAAACTTTCCTTTTGTCAAAGAATCCTCCATTTGCAGCAATTACAGCCTTGCAGACCTTTTGGCATTCTAGTTGTCAATTTGTTGAGGTAATCTGAAGAAATTTCACCCCATGCTTCCTGAAGCACCTCCCACAAGTTGGACTGGCTTGATGGGTACTTCTTACCTACCATACGGTCAAGCTGCTCCCACAAAAGGGTTGAGATCCGGTGACTGTGCTGGCCACTCCATTATAGACTGAATACCAGCTGACTGCATCTTCCCTAAATAGCTCTTGCATAGTTTGGAGCTGTGCTTTGGTTCTTTGTCCTGTTGTAGGAAAAATTGGCTCCAATTAAGCACCGTCCACAGGGTATGGCATTGCAAAATGGAGTGATAGCCTTCCTTCTTCAAGATCCCTTTTACCTTGTACAAACCTCCCACTTTACCACCACCAAAGCACCCCCACCCCAGGCCATCACATTGCCTCCACCATGCTTGACAGATGGAGTCAGGTGCTCCTCCAGCATCTTTTACTTTTTTACTATACTACTATATGTATATGTATAGTATACTTACAGTCATGTGTGCATACATTCTATGTATGGGTGGTCCCGGGGATCGAACCCACTACCCTGGCGTTACAAGCGCCATGCTCTACCAACTGAGCTACAGAAGGACCACATCTCACAAATTATCTTCTTTGTGATCCTAACACCTCCAACTTAAATTTGTCTGTCCATAACACTTTTTTCCAATCTTCCTCTGTCCATTGTCTTTGTTCTTTTGGTCATCTTGATCTTTTCTTTTTATTGCCCAAATAGAGCCAATAAGCAAATAGAGCGAAGAAGGCCAGCATCCCGGAGTCGCCTCTTCACTGTTGATGTTGAGACTGGTGTTTTGCGGGTACTATTTAATGAAGCTGCCAGTTGAGGACTTGTGAGGCATCGGTTTCAAACTAGACACTGTAATGTACTTGTCCTCTTGCTCAGTTGTGCACCGGGGCCTCCCACTTTCTATTCTGGTTAGCGCCAGTTTGTGCTGTTCTGGGAAGGGAGTAGTACACAGCATTGTGCCAGATCTTCAGATTCTTGGCAATTTCTGGCATGGAATCGGTGTGTTGGGTCATTGTCCTGTTGAAAAACAAATGATAGTCCCACCCACTAATCGCAAACCAGATTGGATGGCATATCGCTGCAGAATGCTGTGGTAACCATGCTGGTTAAGTGTGCCTTGAATTCGAAATAAATCACAGACCATGTCACCAGCAAAGCCCCCCCAAGACCATCGCAACTCCTCCTCCATGCTTCACGGTGGGAATCACACATGTGGTGATCATCCGTTCACCTTCTCTGCGTCTGAAGCATTTATTTGGGCTGCAATTTCTGAGGCTGGTAACTTTATTGAACTCTGGGTCATCCTTTCCTGTAGCAGTCCTCATGAGAGCCAGTTTCATCATAGCACTTGAGGGTTTTTGCGAATGCACTTGAAGAAACTTTCAAAGCTCTTGAAATGTTCCAATTGACAAGTCTCTCTCTGGCTCTCTCTCTGGCTCTCTCTCTGGCTCTCTCTCTGGCTCTCTCTCTGGCTCTCTCTCTGGCTCTCTCTCTGGCTCTCTCTCTGGCTCTCTCTCTGGCTCTCTCGCTCTGGCTCTCTCGCTCTGGCTCTCTCTCTCTGGCTCTCTCTCTCTGGCTCTCTCTCTCTGGCTCTCTCTCTCTGGCTCTCTCTCTCTGGCTCTCTCTCTCTGGCTCTCTCTCTCTGGCTCTCTCTCTCTGGCTCTCTCTCTCTGGCTCTCTCTCTCTGGCTGTCTCTCTCTGGCTGTCTCTCTCTGGCTGTCTCTCTCTGGCTGTCTCTCTCTGGCTGTCTCTCTCTCTCTCTGGCTGTCTCTCTCTCTCTCTGGCTGTCTCTCTCTCTCTCTGGCTGTCTCTCTCTCTCTCTGGCTCTCTCTGGCTCTCTGGCTCTCTCTGGCTCTCTGGCTCTCTCTGGCTCTCTGGCTCTCTCTGGCTCTCTGGCTCTCTCTGGCTCTCTGGCTCTCTCTGGCTCTCTGGCTCTCTGGCTCTCTCTCTCTCTGGCTCTCTGGCTCTCTCTCTCTCTCTCTGGCTCTCTCTCTCTCTCTCTCTCTCTCTCTCTCTCTCTCTCTCTCTCTGGCTCTCTCTCTCTCTCTCTCTCTGGCTCTCTCTCTCTCTCTCTGGCTCTCTCTCTGGCTCTCTCTCTGGCTCTCTCTCTGGCTCTCTCTCTGGCTCTCTCTCTGGCTCTCTCTCTGGCTCTCTCTCTGGCTCTCTCTCTCTCTCTCTCTCTCTCTCTCTCTCTCTCTGGCTCTCTCTCTGGCTCTCTCTGGCTCTCTCTCTCTCTCTCTGGCTCTCTCTCTCTCTCTCTCTCTGGCTCTCTCTCTGGCTCTCTCTCTGGCTCTCTCTCTGGCTCTCTCTCTGGCTCTCTCTCTGGCTCTCTCTCTGGCTCTCTCTCTGGCTCTCTCTCTGGCTCTCTCTCTGGCTCTCTCTCTGGCTCTCTCTCTGGCTCTCTCTCTCTCTCTCTCTCTCTCTCTCTCTCTCTCTCTCTCTGGCTCTCTCTCTGGCTCTCTCTCTGTCTCTCTCTCTGTCTCTCTCTCTCTCTCTCTCTCTCTCTCTCTCTCTCTCTCTCTCTCTCTCTCTCTCTCTCTCTCTCTCTCTCTCTCTCTCTCTCTCTCTCTCTCTCTCTCTCTCTCTCTCTCTCTCTCTCTCTCTCTCTCTCTCTCTCTCTCTCTCTCTCTCTCTCTCTCTCTCTCTCTCTCTCTCTCTCTCTCTCTCTCTCTCTCTCTGGCTCTCTCTCTCTCTCTGGCTCTCTCTCTGGCTCTCTCTCTGGCTCTCTCTGGCTCTCTCTCTCTCTCTCTCTGGCTCTCTCTCTGGCTCTCTCTCTCTCTCTCTCTGGCTCTCTCTGGCTCTCTCTCTCTCTCTCTCTGGCTCTCTCTGGCTCTCTCTCTCTCTCTCTCTCTCTGGCTCTCTCTCTGGCTCTCTCTCTCTCTCTCTCTCTCTCTGGCTCTCTCTCTGGCTCTCTGGCTCTCTGGCTCTCTCTCTCTCTCTGGCTCTCTGGCTCTCTCTCTCTCTCTGGCTCTCTGGCTCTCTCTCTCTCTCTCTGGCTCTCTGGCTCTCTCTCTCTCTCTCTGGCTCTCTCTCTCTCTCTCTGCTCTCTCTCTCTCTCTCTCTCTCTCTCTCTCTGGCTCTCTCTCTCTCTCTCTCTCTCTCTGGCTCTCTCTGGCTCTCTCTCTCTGGCTCTCTCTCTCTCTCTCTCTCTCTCTCTCTGGCTCTCTCTCTCTCTCTCTCTCTCTGGCTCTCTCTGGCTCTCTCTCTCTGGCTCTCTCTCTCTCTCTCTCTCTCTCTGGCTCTCTGGCTCTCTCTCTCTCTCTCTCTCTGGCTCTCTCTCTCTCTCTCTCTCTCTGGCTCTCTCTCTCTCTCTCTCTCTCTCTCTCTCTCTCTGGCTCTCTGGCTCTGGCTCTCTCTCTCTCTGGCTCTGGCTCTCTCTCTCTCTGGCTCTCTCTCTCTCTCTCTCTGGCTCTCTCTCTCTCTCTCTGGCTCTCTCTCTCTCTCTCTCTGGCTCTCTCTCTCTCTCTCTGGCTCTCTCTCTCTCTCTCTCTGGCTCTCTCTCTCTCTCTCTGGCTCTCTCTCTCTCTCTCTGGCTCTCTCTCTCTCTCTCTGGCTCTGGCTCTCTCTCTCTCTGGCTCTCTCTCTCTCTCTCTGGCTCTCTCTCTCTCTCTCTGGCTCTCTCTCTCTCTCTCTGGCTCTCTCTCTCTCTCTCTGGCTCTCTCTCTCTCTCTCTGGCTCTCTCTCTCTCTCTCTGGCTCTCTCTCTCTCTCTCTGGCTCTCTCTCTCTCTCTCTGGCTCTCTCTCTCTCTCTCTGGCTCTCTCTCTCTCTCTCTGGCTCTCTCTCTCTCTCTCTCTGGCTCTCTCTCTCTCTCTCTGGCTCTCTCTCTCTGGCTCTGGCTCTCTCTCTGGCTCTCTCTCTCTCTCTCTGGCTCTCTCTCTCTCTCTCTGGCTCTC